>NC_057808.1:207901351-207913595 GCF_018294505.1 Triticum aestivum
CTCCAGATCGGGCGCAAGCAGCTCCCGCGCCCCACACCCCTATGATAGACACCGATGCGCCGCTTCCCCCGGGGAACAGGCGGACTAGGTGCTCCGTGCGCCTAAGCGGGTGTTGCTTCTTTTAATTGCGGTTCGACTGACCCTGAATTGAAATCCAGGCGGGCTACTGACCTCTAGCAAAGGTGAAATAGTAAAAGGGAGGAAACCTTGTGCATTTAGTATCACGAAGAAGATGCAGTAAGAAGCGCTCAACTAGTTTCTTTCGTGGGATGAATACGGTGTGAGCGGAGACGTAAGATTTGCACGAATAAGGGAAGAGGAGTACCTCTTTTTGTTGGTAGTGATGTGTCCTCCTTCTGTTTTTCCAACGATCTTCTTGTTGTTCGCCGGAAACCAGAAGTTGTGGAGGTCGGTGCAGCCTTGGACGAACCCATGGCCAAGTTGTTGAGTGTGGTGCGGTGGCCGTCTGTCGGCGGCGGGGAAGCAGATCCGAGGCGGCGAACGACGGCGTAGCGGGAACAGCTCCGGTGCGGTGGACGGTTGCGACAGTGGAGCCGCAGCAGTGAGGCGCAGGACGGCGTGGTCGGAGTGGTTCTGGTACGGCGCACGTCGGTGTTGTGGAGGCAGCTCTGCCTCGGCTTCAGCTGCTAAGTCCTTGAGGGCGTTGCGGTTGCGGTTGCGTTGGACGACGACGTCGGGGTACCGGCTCCGGCGTGATGGAGGAGGGCGGCGGTGGATTGGCCGCTATGGGGTGGAGGACGGAGGAAGCTGGGGTTTCGTGGCTGGTGGAGAGGGCGTTTTCGCGCCCACGGAGTATGAATGGGGAAACGGAGGGAGGCGGGGAACTAAGGGGGAACAATGTTTCGGTTTGAGACGCGCTTGTTTGAAATTTGGGGAAAGTTACAAACTTTGCCCCCGTCTAAAATTTCGGACATATTGCGGGTTGGGGGTAGGACAGTCATATCAGGTGTCCCAAATGTGGGCGGGATAGATTTCGGCCGAGCGCATGGGTAGGCGCCCACGGCGTATGAATGCTTCTCGGAGGCGGTTGAGACTGGCGTCTTGGTGAAGTTACAAACCTACCCAAGTTTAGACCTTTGGACATCGGGCCGATAGGCTACACGGGCCAGAGTCAGGACAGTAATTTCCTACCACCAAAACATTAGTCTCGCGCGGTTTCGGGTGACCAGAGGCCTATTTGGCGCTTCGTTCAATATTTGGGAGCAGAAACATTAACGTTTTCGGTTCTCTTGAATTGAACTTTCAGGATTTGTCAAACTTCACAAATCTTTACTCTTGAAAATCCTAAAGCTACGGTTATTTTGGAATGGAGGGGGTACATTTGAATATACATTGACATGAGCATATATTAAAAAATATGCAACTTACCTCAGTTCATGCATGGTTCCAGATATAATCTCCTTGGTTGCAAAAAAAAGTTAGATATGCGTATGAATATATATAGCATGTTCAAACTCACAACAAAGATTGATGCCCCCTTTTACATCTGATTTACAAATGCCATTATCTCGGGTTCAAATAGATGTATGCACTTCCTATGAATTCGAATCTTCGAAACCCCCTTTATGTTGAATTCGACATGTATTCTATTTCGTAGCTAGCAATTTGGAATGTATCCATGCAAGTGACAAATGTGTAAAGTGCTTCACACTAACAACATGGAGTGCACTAATTAATGTTTATATATGAATTGCAAAGGCATCCATTGCCTGTATTTCAAACCGCTCTCACTCTATGGATCGATAATATGAAATAAACACATGCACATGCTAGAATTCAATAGAGTATGGGTGTCTGATAGACCGATTTTCGTCCATACGCAATTTGCAAAATTCATGATCTCATCCAAAAATAATAATTCCATTTATATTTTAATTTAATGCGTAGAACCGCCTTTTACACGTAGATGCACTATGCCTCGCCCCGTTCTCACAAACGCGTTATATATCTCTCTATCTAACGCATAAGTGCACACACTTTATATGCATCGGCATTTCTCTTTCACACATGCTCACAATCTCTCTCAGGGTGTCGGGGTGTCTCACGCACATGCTCTCTCTATTTCTCTCTCTCTCTCTTTCTGACTACTATGTACCACTCTTTTCACTAATCTCAGTTGGAAAACACTATTTCTCTCACATGCATATATACACATGCACGGTCTCTACTAGCCCTCTATACGCACATATATGTGCCTACGTGTCTCCCGCACGCACATTATCTTTAGGCCTCTCTCGCACACATTGCCCCCCCCCGACACACCTCTCTCTTAGTAGTTGGCAGATATGATTTCATCATATCATTCGGTAGGATACCCCTGGCTATTAGGCTGGATGGTAATACGAGGCAAAGTTTTACCCTAGTTCGGATCGGACCCTTGCAGTTGAAGAAAGAGCCTACTCCTGGTACTGTATATTAGTGATAGGGGTGTGTACAAAGTACACGTGAATACCAGGCATTGTGCGTGTGTGTATACTATCGATGAACTAGCCCCCAAGCTTGTATAACATACTAAGGGCCTAGGGTTACAAATCATATATAGTCGGCTTATCACCAGTGGGGATAGAGTCCTCCGCGACTCTGGTAGCTTCGTGTTGTACGCCGAGTCCTCCACATGGGTCTTCGTATAACACGTCTCGGTCCAACCTATATGTGGCACAGGATGGAACCGACCCATGAGTCTTCATGTTGACCCACCACAACTAGAAATGATGTGCCCACCACACCACACACGCAATCGGCCACTAAGAAAATAAGCATATACAATAGTACAACGGTATCTAGCTCACAGTACGTCTGCATATTTTGTTGATGACACTGACGGACTTTGCATTTGATGCGTGCTCCGTATTTTGTTGACGACACTTACGGTCATTGTATTTGAAGCGAAAGCACGATATGGTCACTGGACTTCAGAATAAGCTCATCACGGTCACCACATACATTTTGTCGTGCTAACCAACATGTGGTTGGATGGTTAGAGGACAGTGGTTTCTCGAGCCCACCAAGGATAAAGTCCCGGTGCTCGCATTTATCTTGTGTTAATTTCAGTATTTTCCGGCGATGTACATTCAGTGGGAGGAGACGTTCCACTCGACTACGAGGCACCTATGGTGACTTCATAAAATCTCAAGATCATATATGCTGGCCCACTCTCTCGAAGCTGCTCATAGGGGTAGGGTTCGCGTGTGTGCGCTTATAGCGGTGAGTGCTTGCGCGTATATATGAGCCCTTGCGTCTGTACCGTGTTAAACAAATAAATATCATGATTATACGGTCACTGGCTCACCTACAACTCCGTATTTTGTTGATGACACAATCAATTGACCAGTCAAACGTTCCACGCGGCGCAACTAGTGTTGCACCATCGCGGCACGTAACCGTGGGGCCCACCTGTCAGCCCGTATATCAAAGAAAGAAATGGTAGTTTGAGTCTGTACTATGTTAATAAAATAGGAGTACATTTTAGGGTGATCATACGGTCACTCGCTCACCATACAGCTCCGTAATTTGTTGATAACACGATCAATTGACCAGTCAAACGGTCCACATTCAGCAGCGCACATTACCATAGGGCCCACCCGTCAGCGCGTATATGAAGGACATAAATGGTAATAAATTAGTGGTCGGTGGGTATTCGAAGTCGTGAGACCTCTGGTTGGCAGTCACCGGCGGTTGGGGGCATTCATGTTGGGAATCGTAGCATAATTTAAAATTTTCCTACGCTCACCAAGATGCAACTATGGAGTCTACTAGCAATGAGGGGAAAGGAGTGCATCTACATACCCTTGTAGATCGCGAGCGGAAGCGTTCCAATGAACGTGGATGACGGAGTCGTACTCGCCGTGATCCAAATTACCGATGACCGAGTGCCGAACGGACGGCACCTCCGCGTTCAACACACGTACGATGCAGCGACGTCTCCTCCTTCTTGATCCAGCAAGGGGGAAGGAGAGGTTGATGGAGATCCAGCAGCACAACGGCGTGGTGGTGGATGTAGCGGGTCTCCGGCAGGGCTTCGCCAAGCTTCTGCGAGAGAGAGAGAGGTGTTGCAGGGGAGGAGGGAGGCGCCCAAGGCTGTAGGTTGCTGCCCTCCCTCCCCCCACTATTTATAGGACCCCTGGGGGGGCGCCAGCCCTTGGGAGATCAGATCTCCAAGGGGGGCGGCGGCCAAGTGGGGGGGAAGGGGTGCCTTGCCCCCCAAGGCAAGGGGGAAGCTCCCCCCTAGGGTTCCCAACCCTAGGCGCATGGGGGGAGGCCCAAGGGGGGCGCCCCAGCACACTAAGGGCTGGTTCCCTTCCACTTTCAGCCCACGGGGCCCTCCGGGATAGGTGGCCCCACCCGGTGGACCCCCGGGACCCTTCCGGTGGTCCCGGTACAATACCGGTTAGCCCCGAAACTTTCCCGGTGGCCGAAACTTGACTTCCTATATATAATTCTTCACCTCCGGACCATTCCGGAACCTCTCGTGACGTCCGGGATCTCATCCGGGACTCCGAACAACTTTCGGGTTTCTGCATACATATATCTCTACAACCCTAGCGTCACCGGACCTTAAGTGTGTAGACCCTACGGGTTCGGGAGACATGCAGACATGACCGAGGCGCCTCTCCGGTCAATAACCAACAGCGGGATCTGGATACCCATGTTGGCTCCCACATGCTCCACGATGATCTCATCGGATGAACCACGGTGTCAAGGATTCAATCAATCCGTATGCAATTCCCTTTGTCAATCGGTATGTTACTTGCCCGAGATTCGATCGTCGGTATCCCAATACCTTGTTCAATCTCGTTACTGGCAAGTCTCTTTACTCGTACCGCAATGCATGATCCCGTGACTAACGCCTTAGTCACATTGAGCTCATTATGATGATGCATTACCGAGTGGGCCCAGAGATACCTCTCCGTCACACGGAGTGACAAATCCCAGTCTCGATCTGTGCCAACCCAACAGACACTTTCGGAGATACCCGTAGTGCACCTTTATAGTCACCCAGTTACGTTGTGACGTTTGGCACACCCAAAGCACTCCTACGGTATCCGGGAGTTGCACGATCTTATGGTCTAAGGAAAAGATACTTGACATTGGAAAAGCTCTAGCAAACGAAACTACACGATCCTTTATGCTATGCTTAGGATTGGGTCTTGTCCATCACATCATTCTCCTAATGATGTGATCCCGTTATCAATGACATCCAATGTCCATAGTCAGGAAACCATGACTATCTGTTGATCAACGAGCTAGTCAACTAGAGGCTTACTAGGGACAGGTTGTGGTCTATGTATTCACACATGTATTACGATTTCCGGACAATACAATTATAGCATGAATAATAGACAATTACCATGAACAAAGAAATATAATAATAACCATTTATTATTGCCTCTAGGGCATATTTCCAATAGTCTCCCACTTGCACTAGAGTCAATAATCTAGTTCACATCACCATGTGATTAACACTCACTGGTCACATCACCATGTGACCAACATCTAAAGAGTTTACTAGAGTCAACAATCTAGTTCACATCACTATGTGATTATCACTCAATGTGTTCTGGTTTGGTCATGTTATGCTTGTGAGAGAGGTTATTAGTCAACGGGTCTGAACCTTTCAGAACCGTGTGCTTTACGAATATCTATGTCATCTTTGTGGATGCTACCACGCGCTATTTGGAGCCATTTCAAATAATTGCTCTACTATACGAATCCGGTTTACTACTCAGTGTCATCCGGATTAGTGTCAAAGTTCGCATCGACGTAACCCTTTACGACGAACTCCTTTCCACCTCCATAATCGAGAAAATTCCTTAATCCACTAGGTACTAAGGATAAGTTCGACCGCTGTCATGAGATCCTTTCCCGGATCACCATTGTACCCTCTTGACCAACACATGGCAAGGCACACTACATGTGCGGTACACAGCATAGCATACTATAGAGCCTACGTCTAAAGCATAGGGGACGACCTTCGTCCTTTCTCTATCTTCTGCTGTGGTCAGGTCTTGAGTCTCACTCAATACTCACACCTTGTAACACAGCCAAGAACTCCTTCTTTGCTGATCTATTTTGGACTCTTTCAAAATCATGTCAAGGTGTGCTGTCTTTTGAAAGTATCATCAGGCGTCTTGATCTATCTCTATGGATCTTGATGCCCAATATCTAAGCAGCTTTATCCAGGTCTTCCTTTGAAAAACTCCTTTCAAACAACCCTTTATGCTTTCCAGAAATTTTACATCATTTCGGATCAACAATATGTCATTCACATATACTTATCAGAAATGTTGTAGCGCTCCCACTCACTTTATTGTAAATACAAGTTTCTAACAAAGTTTGTATAAACCCAAAAACTTTGATCACTCCATCAAAGCGTATATTCTGACTCCGAGATGCTTGCTCTAACCCATGGAAGGATCGCTGGAGCTAGCATACCTTTTAGCATCCTTAGGATCGACAAAACCTTTCTGATTGTATCACATACAACCTTTCCTTACGAAAACTGGTAAGGAAACTTGTTTTGACATCCATCTGCCAGATTTCATAAATGTAGCTAATGCTAACATGATTCCGACGGACCTAAGCATCGCTACGGATGATAAAAACTCATCGTAGTCAACTCCTTGAACTTGTGAAAATACTCTTTGCCACAAGTCGAGCTTCATAGACGGTAACATTACCGTCCATGTCCGTCTTCTTCTTAAAGATCCATTTATCTCAATGGCTTGCCGATCATCAGGCAAGTTCACCAAAGTCCATGCTTTGTTCTGATACATGGATTCTATCTCGGATTTCATGGCCTCGAGCCATTCGTCGGAATATGGGCCCACCATCGCTTCTCCATAGCTCGTAGGTTCATTGTTGTCTAGCAACATGACTTCCAAGGCAGGATCACGCATTACTCTGAGTAGTGCGCATCCTCGTCGTCCTACGAGGTTTGGTAGTGACTTGATCCGAAGTTTCATGATCACCATCATAAGCTTCCACTTCAATTGGTGTAGGTACCACAGGAACAACTTCCTGTGCCCTGCTACATACTAGTTGAAGCGACGGTTCAATAACCTTATCAAGTCTCCACCATCCTCCCACTCAATTCTTTCGAGAGAAACTTTTCCTCGAGAAAGGACTCGTTTCTAGAAGCAATTGCTTTTGCTTCCAGATCTGAAATAGGAGGTATACCCAACTGTTTTGGGTATTCTATGAAGATGCATTTATCCGCCTTGGGTTCGAGCTTATCAGCCTGAAACTTTTTCACATAAGCATCGCAGCCCCAAACTTTTAAGAAACGACAACTTAGGTTTCTATAAACGGTGTAGTCTCAACGGAATTGCGTGGTGCCCCTTTTAAAGTGAATGCGGTTGTCTCTAATGCCTAATCCATAAATGATAGTGGTAATTTGATAAGAAACATCATGGTATGCACCATATCCAATAGGGTGCAGTTATGATGTTCGGACACACCATCACACTATGGTGTTCCAGGCGGTATTAATTGTGAAACACTTTCCACAATGTCTCAATTGTGTGCCAAACTCGTATCTCAGATACTCATCTCTATGATCATATCACAGACATTTTATCCTCTTGTCACGACGATCTTCAACTTTACTCTGAAATTACTTGAACCTTTCAATAATTCAGACTAGTGTTTCATCAATTAAATACACTCAGCATCTACTCAAATCATCTGTGAAGTAAGAACATAACGATGTCCACTGCATGCCTCAGCACTCATTGGACTGCGTACATCAAAATGTATTACTTCCAATAAGTTGCTCTCTTGTTCCATCTCACTGAAAACGAGGACTTTCAGTCATTTTGCCCATGTGGTATGATTTGCATGTCTCAAGTGATTCATAATCAAGTGAGTCCAAACGATCCATCTGTATGGAGTTTCTTCATGCATATATACCAATAGACATGGTTCGCATGTCTCAATCTTTTCAAAAATGAGTGAGTCCAAAGATCCACCTACATGGAGCTTCTTCATGCGTTCTACACCAATATGACTCAAGTGGCAGTGCCACAAGTATGTGGTACTATCATTACTATCTTATATCTTTTTGGCATGAACATGTGTATCACTACGATCGAGATTCATTTTAGATGCAAGACCATTGAAGGTATTATTCAAATAAACAGAGTAACCATTATTCTCCTTAAATGAATAACCGTTTTGCGGTAAACATAATCCAATCATGTTCAACACAAACACCAAATCTCGATGGTAGAGGGAGCATGCGATGCTTGATCACATCAACCTTGGAAACACTTCCAACACATATCGTCATCTCACCTTTAGCTAGTCTCCATTTATTCCGCAGCTTTTATTTCGAGTTACTAACACTTAGCAACCGAACCAGTATCTAATACCCTGGTGCTGCTAGGAGTACTAGTAAAGTACACATTCATATAACGTATATCCAATATACTTCTGTCGACCTTGCCTGCCTTCTCATCTACCAAGTATCTAGGGTAGTACTGCTTCAGTGACCGTTCCTCTCATTACAGAAGCACTTAGTCTCCGGTTTGGGTTCAACCTTGGGATTCTTCACTAGAGCAGCAAACGACTTGCTGTTTCATGAAGTATCCCTTTTTGCCCTTGCCCTTCTTAAACTAGTGGTTTTACTAACCATCAACAATTGATGCTCCTTCTTGATTTCTACTCTCGCGGTGTCAAACATCGCGAATAGCTCAAGGATCATCATAATTATCCTTGATATGTTATAGTTCATCACGAAGCTCTACTAGCTTGGTGGCAGTGACTAAGGAGAACTATCACTATCTCATCTGGGAGATTAACTCCCACTCGATTCAAGCGATTGTGGCACTCAGACAATCTGAGCACACGCTCAACGATTGAGCTTTTCTCCCTTAGTTTGCAGGCTTAAGAAACTTGTCAGAGGTCTCATACCTCTTGACGTGGGCACTAGTCTGAAATCCCAATTTCAGTCTTTGGAACATCTCACATGTTCTGCGACGTTTCAAAAATGTCTTTGGTGCCACAATTCTAAACCGCACTGAACTATCACGTAGTCATCAAAACGTGTATGTCAGATGTTTCGTAAATTCTACATACGACGCTGAGGTTCAGCACACCGAGCGGTGCATTAAGGAATTAAGCCTTCTGTGCAGCAATGAGGACAATCCTCAGTTTACGGACCCAGTCCGCATAATTGCTACTACCAACTTTCAACTAAATTTTCTCTAGGAACATCTCTTAACCAGTAGAACTAAAGCGCAAGCTATGACATAATTTGCAAATACCTATTTGACTATGTTCATGATAATGAAGTTCATCTGATTATGAACTCCCACTCAGATAGACATCCCTCTAGTCATCTAAGTGAAACATGATCCGAGTTTAACTAGGCCGTGTCCGATCATCACGTGAGACGGACTAGTCAAGATCGGTGAACATCTCCATGTTGATCGTATCTTCTATACGACTCATGCTCGACCTTTCGGTCCTCCGTGTTCTGAGGCCATGTCTATACATGCTAGGCTCGTCAACACCCGTTGTATTCGAACGTTAGAATCTATCACACCCGATCATCACGTGGTGCTTCGAAACAACGAACCTTTGCAACGGTGCACAGTTAGGGTGAACACTTTCTTGAAATTATTATAAGGGATCATCTTACTTACTACCGTCGTTCTAAGCAAATAAGATGCAAAAACATGATAAACATCACATGCAATCAAATAGTGACATGATATGGCCAATATCATCATGCTCCTTTGATCTCCATCTTCGGGGCACCATGATCATCTTTGTCACCGGCATGACACCATGATCTCCATCATCATGATCTCCATCATTGTGTCTTCATGAAGTCGTCACACAAACGATTACTTCTACTTCTATGGCTAACGCGTTTAGCAACAAAGTAAAGTAATTTACATGGCGTTATTCAATGACACGCAGGTCATGCAAAATAATAAAGACAACTCCTATGGCTCCTGCCGGTTGTCATACTCATCGACATGCAAGTCGTGATTCCTATTACAAGAATATGATCAATCTCATACATCACATATATCATTCATCACATCTTCTGGCCATATCACATCACATAGCACTTGCTGCAAAAACAAGTTAGACGTCCTCTAATTGTTGTTGCAAGTTTTCACGTGGTTTGTAGGTTTCTAGCAAGAACGTTTCTTACCTACGTATGACAACAACGTGATTTGCCAATTTCTATTTACCCTTCATAAGGACCCTTTTCATCGAATCCGTTCCGACTAAAGTAGGAGAGACAAACACCCGCTAGCCACCTTATGCAACTTGTGCATGTCAGTCGGTGGAACCTGTCTCACGTAAGTGTACGTGTAAGGTCGGTCCGGGCCGCTTCATCCTACAATGCCGCCGAAACAAGAAAAGACTAGTAGCGGCAAGAAGAATTGGCAAACTCAACGCCCACAACTGCTTTGTGTTCTACTCGTGCATAGTAACTACGCATAGACCTGGCTCATGATGCCACTGTTGGGAATCGTAGCATAATTTAAAATTTTCCTACGCTCACCAAGATGCATCTATGGAGTCTACTAGCAACGAGGGGAAAGGAGTGCATCTACATACCCTTGTAGATCGCGAGCGGAAGCGTTCCAATGAACGTGGATGACAGAGTCGTACTCGTCGTGATCCAAATTACCGATGACCGAGTGCCGAACGGACGGCACCTCCGCGTTCAACACACGTACGGTGCAGCGACGTCTCCTCCTTCTTGATCCAGCAAGGGGGAAGGAGATGTTGATGGAGATCCAGCAGCACAACGGCGTGGTGGTGGATGTAGCGGGTCTCCGGCAGGGCTTCGCCAAGCTTCTGCGAGAGAGAGAGAGAGAGAGAGAGAGAGAGAGAGAGAGAGAGAGGTGTTGCAGGGGAGGAGGGAGGCGCCCAAGGCTGTAGGTTGCTGCCCTCCCTCCCCCCCACTATTTATAGGACCCCTGGGGGGCGCCAGCCCTTGGGAGATCAGATCTCCAAGGGGGGCGGCGGCCAAGTGGGGGGGGAAGGGGTGCCTTGCCCCCCAAGGCAAGGGGGAAGCTCCCCCCCAGGGTTCCCAACCCTAGGCGCGTGGGGGGAGGCCCAAGGGGGGCGCCCCAGCACACTAAGGGCTGGTTCCCTTCCACTTTCAGCCCACGGGGCCCTCCGGGATAGGTGGCCCCACCCGGTGGACCCCCGGGACCCTTCCGGTGGTCCCGGTACAATACCGGTTAGCCCCGAAACTTTCCCGGTGGCCGAAACTTGACTTCCTATATATAATTCTTCACCTCCGGACCATTCCGGAACCTCTCGTGACGTCCGGGATCTCATCCGGGACTCCGAACAACTTTCGGGTTTCTGCATACATATATCTCTACAACCCTAGCGTCACCGAACCTTAAGTGTGTAGACCCTACGGGTTCGGGAGACATGCAGACATGACCGAGACGCCTCTCCGGTCAATAACCAACAGCGGGATCTGGATACCCATGTTGGCTCCCACATGCTCCACGATGATCTCATCGGATGAACCACGGTGTCGAGGATTCAATCAATCCGTATGCAATTCCCTTTGTCAATCGGTATGTTACTTGCCCGAGATTCGATCGTCGGTATCCCAATACCTTGTTCAATCTCGTTACCGGCAAGTCTCTTTACTCGTACCGCAATGCATGATCCCGTGACTAACGCCTTAGTCACATTGAGCTCATTATGATGATGCATTACCGAGTGGGCCCAGAGATACCTCTCCGTCACACGGAGTGACAAATCCCAGTCTCGATCCGTGCCAACCCAACAGACACTTTCGGAGATACCTGTAGTGCACCTTTATAGTCACCCAATTACGTTGTGACGTTTGGCACACCCAAAGCACTCCTACGGTATCCGGGAGTTGCACGATCTCATGGTCTAAGGAAAAGATACTTGACATTGGAAAAGCTCTAGCAAACGAAACTACACGATCTTTTATGCTATGCTTAGCATTGGGTCTTGTCCATCACATCATTCTCCTAATGATGTGATCCCGTTATCAATGACATGCAATGTCCATAGTCAGGAAACCATGACTATCTGTTGATCAACGAGCTAGTCAACTAGAGGCTTACTAGGGACAGGTTGTGGTCTATGTATTCACACATGTATTACGATTTCCGGACAATACAATTATAGCATGATTAATAGACAATTACCATGAACAAAGAAATATAATAATAACCATTTATTATTGCCTCTAGGGCATATT
>NC_057808.1:207914004-207927538 GCF_018294505.1 Triticum aestivum
TGCGGCGGCGGACCGGCGGTGGGGACTGATTTCGGGGAGGGTGGCCGTCCGCGGGTGGCGGGGGCTGGCGGTTCGGCCGGTGGTGGCTGGCGGCTCAGGGGGGTGGAGTTTGATGATAAACTGGAGGCCCTTGATTTCGTATCCAACGGCTGGAAAATCTAATGACCAGAGATGAAAAAGTCAGTCGACTGACGTGTAGCCTCACCCCGCACGTACACATGCACGCACGCAAGACACGCACGCATGAAGGCGTGCAACACAGACACGTACACACGCACGCATGCTGGCGTGCAACACTGACACGTACACATGCACTCACGAACACACGCACGTACGCACCCATGCATGCAACACTGAAACGTACCCTTGCACGCACGCAACACTCGCACGCCTGCATGCACACAACACACGACGCAAGACACACGCTCAACCTATACGTGCATGCACCCTTTGTTAAGGACATGGATTGTTACGGGTATTAATCAATCTTATCTGTGATAAGCAGAACATTGATGTTTGCAGCGGTCTTTATGAATCACAACGTATCGAACGGGCTATCAACATAGTAGGCTTATCTACATTAAAAAGATGACGTCACACTCAATGAACAATCATCGGTTTATGAAATGCCCGCTTCTGGCCGCCCTGGCCCACCAAAGGTTCCTCTGCTGTGCGCTGCCTGCGTTGGGTCACTGACATGCAGGCCATGCACCCAAAGAGCCCACATGTCAGTGGAAGAACGGCGCGGTGTCCTAGGTCAGAGTCAAGGGCGCCACTCGTGGCACGCCCGGCTGAACACGCCTCCGTGCCGCATTCAAACGCCTCCATGAAACCCGCCCGTGTGGAAGCCGAGAAACCCACTCTGGACACACATCCGTTCATGACCGGGCCGGCGTTAAACGCAACGCCGGCCGAGCTCCTCCCGTCCGCCGTCTATTTAATCTCCTATTTAAACGAGGCCAAACGCCGGCCAAGAATCGCACACCTCCGCCGCTCCCCTATCTCCTCCACCATTTTGTCCACTCTTACAATGGCTTACGAAGAGTAGTTATTCCGCATCCAAGCCGGCTGGGTAGCCCGCCGGATACAAGCTTTGCAGCTCGCTGATCCACCTCCCTCCCCTTGCCCGACGGAGCCATTTGCCGCCCCAAGCCGGCACGCGGTTCAGCAACTCGCCGCTCCAGGCCAGCTCGACAAGGAGCGGCGCACGGGGGTCGTTGCTGCTGTCCACGCTGCCGCCTCGTACCGCGTCTCCCGTTTCTGTGGCCGAGACTCCCATGCCGGTGGCCACGCCATGCAAGCAGCGACAGAAGCCGGGTGTGCGGAGAGCGACGAGTCGGTGGCCAGCGCCTCCGCGTCTGCCGCCATCATCGAGGAGAAGTAGAACACGGGAGGCCGCTGCCGCTTGGGTCCCATGAAGGCCACCGCGGAGGCGACGCCGGCGTACACAGCAGGTGTCTTGCCGGATCCTTTTGTTGCGAGGACCTTCGTCGACCCCGCGTGGGCTCCATGGAAGAGGGGAATGTTAGGATGAACTCGAGCCGGTGCCGGCCATGGCGAAGTAGTGGCCGGTGATGAACTCGAACCGGTGCCGGCCACCATCATCTTCGGCACCAGCCAATGATATCGGTTGGGCAGTGGGGAAGCGAGCCATCCTTTGCGCTGAAGCATATACCTCCGGGGCTCCCGGCAGTCCGGTGATCGTGCTGCCGGACATGAGGAACACAAATCGATCGGCGGGCGACCATTTAGGCCAGGTATTATATACCTGTGTTGTCCAGAACTAGCACCGCGTAGTTCATTTGAATGTAATGAAATCCGTCATGTTTGTATGAAAATCCGATATTTTATACGATTTGCCGTTGTTGTTTATATGAAATATCAGTTTGTCTACGTGTTTGCGTGAATTTCGTCCGGTTGGTTGAGTTGCTGTCATAATGTGTGCGGCTACGGTTGGATGGCGTAATTTGCGGGTCGCCGGTCGGTCTGCGGACGGCTCGGGTGGCGTTGTGGGACAAAAAAATACAGCTCGTGCGAGCTCGTCTCCAACGTGCACGCTGGAGGATGCATGACAGCATGAGCACCCGGGCCATTCCTCGTTCATCGGTGGCAAAGGCACTGTGGACAAAAGGGTCGCCAATATTTTGGCTACCCCGGGCAAGATCCAAAAAGCCCCTCCCAACAGATTCAAATCCCTCGTTCGCCGTGGAATTTTGCCATGTGTTGTTTTCATGGACTAGCAAGATGCCCGTGCATTGCACGGAACATCAAGATGCATTTTACAAACTCCCGCATGCATGCAAGGGATAATTAATGTCCTCCTTTGCTAGTACCATGAGGCAAACACCATTAATATTGCATCGATTAGTGTTATTGGCCTTGTATATCTGCAAACTGTAATTTTGATAGTGGCCCCTTGTATATAAAAATGGAGGGAGAAAGATGAGAGATAAGGTGAGGAGGAGTGTGGCGTGGTGGTGACTGGTGGTCGGACTGGGCGAAGGCATGGGGATGGACGACGCATTATGTCTACGTTTGTATCTCTCTCACACACACCCACGTAGGTAAGAGAAGAGGTGCACGCACGACGCACGTACTCCCATCTCTTTCCCAACCACACCCGCGCGGGTACACGGTGGAGCTCATTTCTGTACGAAAAAGGCAGCCCACGTGGTAATTTGGCACGTGTACTGGTTGTCCACTTGGTGGAGGGAGGATCATCTACCATGGGTGAACAAACAAATTGCGACTTGACGCGTTATGTTAAATTAAAAAGAGAGGCAAACCATGTGGGGCCTACCTTAGAGGCAAGGCTCTATACACTGGAGTACTTTTGATGTGTCCCGTCAACTCGCAGAACAAGGAGAAGCTTGCTTAGTACGTCGTCTCCCCCGCCCACGGGTGCGGTGGCTCGCAGGATGAGGTGAAGCTTGCTTACGAGTAGTAGTAGTAGTAGTACTACTACTACTGTACGCCTTTACGCCCACTCCCTCGCCCACGCGCGCGGTTGCTCGCAGCACGAGGAGAAAATTTTACTACTCCCTCCGTTTACTCCTCGTCCCTACTACGTACTTTGGTTAGTACTCCCTCCATTTACTTATACAAGGCCACTATAAAAAAATACATTTTGCATCTATACAAGGCCACAAATAGTAATCAAGACAAAAGTTACTACTCCCTCCTTTCCAGTTTATGGCTCAATTTCAAAATCCCTCTAACCAAGGTAGGCGGTGAGTGGTCGAATTAATTTCGTAGTTTGCACAAGTAATTAGTACGCTCGTTTTTCTCAAGAAGTTATGTTTACCGAGGCATTAATTAGAACGAATGCATGAATGACCACTAAATTTCCATGAACTTGTACATGCATTGGTTAGTTTCCTCTTGACACTGCTTGCGTCGGGTGATCTAACGCACCTCGAAATCCAACATGTAATGGTACTACTACTAGTATAGTAGAATTGAGACTTGTCAAACAGAAAAACGAATGTTTTTTAGATGAGCCCTATAAACCCTAGTGGGTACGTACTCCGTAAAAACAGATTTTTCCAAAACTAAGTCGCTCCCTTTCATGAATTCTGTAGTATACTCCTCCGTCGACGCTCCCTTTCATGAATTCTGTACTTCCTGTCGCCGACATGTGGGACATATAGCAACCGGGTCTACATGTCAAGCACCAAATAACAGTGCAGAACAGCAGGGGGGACGCACCCCACTCGTACCGGCCCAGTAGTAGTAATGAGCAATGAGACGTCAAATCACAATGCCGCACCTTCCCAGACGGACGAAGCAACCATTATTTCACCCTTCGGTTCGCCATCATCTCAAACCACGTAGTATTGCTTCTACCTCAAGAGGGACACGCACATCGCCTTGGTACATCATGACACGTGGGACCGCATGACAGGCCATGCTCCCCTGCCGATCGCTCGGTAAAATCACCTCATTTTTACTATACTTCCTCCGTATCGGTTTACTACATGGCATGCACGTCGTTCTAGGTTGAGAATTTAACTGGCTATATATGTGATGAACAGTACTCTGGCCTTTTAAAAAATGTATACTTTTGTACAGTAGTACTATCGATGGATTGCGCCATGGAGCAAAAATTGAAATTAAAAAAAAGGTGGTACATATAGAGAGCGCTCGTCGCCAAATTATGCATATAGTACTATTAAAAAAGCTAGTACGTGCTTAATTGGGGTGCTAAATTCTATTAAAGAAATACTAGTAGTATGTACATACTGAAGAGTTAAAGTAACGAGAAGAAACATAACATAGTTCTGCTGGGGGCTCAGCACAACACACCCCTCAAATTAAACTAAGCACACCTGAAATTAAACTATGCAACTAATCGGTAGACACTGCATTAGAAGTTTAGAACCACCATGAGCAACGACACTGCCACCTTACTCGGAGTCCTCGTCCACGTCCTCGACTTCGTCCTTGTCCCTCTTCCTATTGGCCGATACTTCTTTGCTTGAACCGCACACTTGGCTGTTGCTCTTCATCCAACCCTTGTAGATATTGAAACAAAGGTAGCCATCCATTGCAGCGTAGTGGATGTGGTCTATATCTAGTACATTCTGCTGCCATGCATGATGATGAAATGTGTAATGAGGTTTCTCCAGTTTACGGTACGAAGGATGAACCATGGCTCCTGCCAGGGTCAGCATTGAAGGCTGACGAGAGGGCACCAGCCGATTCTTCTGGAGGTCGAAGGGGTTGCCTACAATGAGGCCTATCCAACCCAGGACTTCTTTGTCGTTCTTAAAGTCTACAGTAACGAATTTCACTGTTTTGTCCTTGAGGAAGTTCTTAAAATCCTGGCACTCAACATCGGCATGGCATATGTGGTAGACCAAGCAAACGTTATGTACGCAAACCTGAATCATGGCGGGCTTCTTCCTCTCTTCGTCCTTTAGATCCTTCTCTCGTCCCAGGACTGTGGTGTACTCAACATCTAGCCCAGTGACCCACTCATCATCTGAGTTTTCGAACATGCGTCTGAAGCGAGAAAGGCATCCTTTCACCGTCGCGGAAGAACGGGTGTAGATGACGTCGAACTCATCGCCGGTGATGGTTCTAACCTTGTACTCACCGCCGATCGTGGAGATTTGGGACGCCATGGATTTGGGAGGAGGGTTAGGATTAGTGGAACTGCCGTAATGTGAATGGACGGGACGACTAGGAGCGAACCGCCGTAGTATTGAAGGACGTGCGGGGACGAGTAGGAGCGAGCTGCCAGCGTGCGAACGGCAGGGTAGTGGCTTTCCATTCTCCCATGATACGGGCTTCCGAGAGCCCTTGGATCTGAGATCGAACGGTTGCATGGCGTGATTCTAGACCTATGGGTGAATATCCTATCCTAGAGGGTTATTCTACAAATTTTCAGCAACTTAGCATGCGACCGTTTGATCTCAGGTCCAAGGGCTGCCAGCAGCCCGTATCATGGTCGCGCCTACCACGACCGTCGCGTCGCTCGCGCGGTCGCGCCCTTGGAGATTTAACACGGTGCGTTAGGCTATCTGATGTTGGCATGTCATACATAGTCATCACTTAGTCACTCATACTACAACAAGGTTGGCTATAAGTGTAATTTTTTTACTCCTCTCTATCTCTTTCTTCGTACTCCCTCCGTCCCATAATATAAGAACGTTTTTGACACTAGTGTAGTGCCAAAAACGTTCTTATATTATGGGACACAGGGAGTACTAGTATTTATTGCATTTGCCAAGGAGTGACCACTTCCAATGAAATGGTGTTGCTAAGTTTGCTTCATTTAATTAGCTATAGACTCAAAATTCTCTTTTCACCTAGGTACACGCGCTTAGCATCGTTTCTTCCTTGGGTCACCAAACTAGTCTCTCTCTTCTTGATTAACTTGCCACATCAGACTTTATGCCTATGTGGCAAGCTTAAGCACCTGTAGGAGCAAGTAAAAGTAAGTACAATAGTGCGCTTTACATGGCATTTTTGCATATGTGGAGGAAAGAGAGGCAATGAAAAAGTGGAGAAGTGGGCTCTCATGCAAGAGCCAGCCTCTACTACATGGTGGAGCATTGGGAGAGGCACCTGTATGGAGGTGGTCAGGAATCGGAAGACTCACGCCGGTCGTAGCGCCGCAGTTAAAATGATAATGGCAAGTCAAATCATGGGGCCCCACCTGTCCAGCAGTAACTCGCTGTCAAATCACACAGCCCTACGTTTGCAGCACCCTACTCCCTCGTCTTCTTGCGTCTTTGTCGAACCGACTAGGCGGAACTGCCCCGCCTACCGCGCAGGAAAAGCCCCGCCCTCTACTTTTAAATACAACTACATCCGCTTAAGAATCCAATGATATACTTTTTGTGACATAGTAACTCATATTTAGTTAGTCAAATGGATGACCTAGAACTACGTGCAGGCCCTATAAACCGAAATGCCTAAAAATAAAAAAACCAAGACGGAGAGGGTAGTTCAGCACGTATCTTTTTAGATCAATATAGTCGGGATTCACCAAGGAGCAAAACCAAGTGGTAGGTTGCTCCTGTCGTGTTGGCGTAGCAACTCAAGCAGGGTCAGTCCGCACACGAAATGGTGACACACTTAACAGGACCCCTTTGGCCGACATGTGGCTCATCCACCATCTTGTTCCACATGCGATGCACCAAATTACAGTTCGGAGCAGCGGTTGGAATTGGAGGCACCCCGGTCGTAGCGCCGCAGTAGTAGAAAATGAGCGATGAGGGGTCAAATCACAAAGCCCCACCTTTCTCGCATTAAGCTGGACGGACGAAGCAACCATCATTTCACTCTAGGGCGCAAGAGCATAAAGAAAAGAGAAAACAATGATGTGTGCGGCAGCTACCTAGGGCACCCTAGGGTAGGGGTCTCCACTACAGATCCTTTTTTTGAAAGCGCCTCCACTACAAATCGGCTTCTCCCTCGTCCTCTTGAAGAAAACCGATGATGAGTGCGGCGGTAGGGTTTGTAGGAGTACTATGGCATGCGGGGCCACGTCGTAGTAAACGGGTTCGAGTCGATGCCTTAAATATGTGTGGGCTGCTTGGTTTTACGAGAACGAGGCAACATTTTGGGTTCGGGGACCAGTGGAGATATAGTACGTACAAAAAATTGTGGACGTAGGTTCGACCGAAAGGCAATGATGCATGGGCCCTGCATTTTGATATACCCGGGGCCGCGTGAAATTTGCTACTCTACTCAAAACTAGTAAGGTACACATGTATTGAACGCATGAGATTCCGAAACCAAATTACGAATAAATACACACTATAGCATGTAAAGCTTTGAGTCATATATGCATGATGTAGATGTTCGTTTAGTTCTTATAGTTCATCTCATTCAAAATCAATTAGTTTTATAAAAATGTTAAGATTCATGGGGTTGTGCATTGTAAATCATAAAGTAAAAAACAAATAATGGCAATTCATTTAGAAAAAAAAAATAATCAATTATGATACAGAAGATTCTAGAACAAAGGAGAAGTGCTTGTGTTTTGAGGTTTGTGCATTATGCTTAAGTTCAACCATGGAGTCTTCTAAATTGTACATGTGGCAGATCTGGTGGAATGTTGATGATATCCAACGGCCAGTAGTGCTCGGATTTGCCTATCTCTGCACTGTCGGGTTAGCTTCATCTAGCGACCATCTTTCAAAGTTATTGGCACACTATATAGTTCTTGTGCCATAGTTGCATGTTTTGGAAAAAAGCTACTAGTGGGTTGTACTATCTATTTAGGAATAGAAGATGTATACATGGAAGTTGTAGGGAAAGAGATGACATGGAGCATCTCAATTCCTATGAGTAGGGATTGGAAAAGAGATGTCATTTGGTTCACATCATAGGAACTTTTCTATTGAATCTAGAGATGACATGTATCTCAATTCCTATGAGGAGGGATGAGAAAAGAGATGTAATTTGGTTCATATCATAGGAACTTTTCTATTGAATATACGCTAATGTTTATTTTCCTTTGAAATTAAGGGAGTATAGGAATCCATTCATATGAACCAAGTGGCTCTAAAGCTATAGAAATGATATCATGTTTATTTCCTTTGAAATGTGGAGTATATGAATCTATTCCTATGAACCAATTGGCTCTAAAGGAAAAAATCCTATAAAAATCATATCATATAGAGTTCCTATGATATTCCTCGACACTAAAGGATGCTTGAAATTGCTGCGGGTGATACGATGGTCTTTCTTTCTAGACTCCTCACCCATCTTTATAGTTACCTCTCGAAGATGAATGAAATGATATATACATGGTATTCTATATGTGCAATTTGGTACACAAAAACTCGGTAAAAGTTTGCGAGGTTCGAATTTTCAATAAAGCTATATGCACTGCATTTCGGAACGGAGGGAGCATACAGCAGTTGCTAACACTCACGTGGAAGATTTGTGTGTAGGAGGAGTGGCTGTTCTGTTAAATGACATGGCAAAACAGACACTGTCGGATGCCGATCTAACGGTTCTTACGGCGTTCGTCAGGAAAAGGCTTGTGGCGAACGTTTGTCGGATAATGATTTACGGACACATGCATTGCATTGATACGTGCCCCCCTCTCTCTCACGCACACGCACCCTCACGAGTCACGACTCTCCCGAGTCCTCTCGCGGACTCGCACGTCGCACCCACCGTCTATCTGCAGGTAGATGTCACACACATATGTGCTCTTCACACCCTACCCTCAGAACTTCTAAAAAATAAAAGACGGCGCGCACATTTTATTTTAGCTCCCACGTCACACACTTATACTATTACTCTTGCGGCGAACGTTCTTTGGGCATAGTATATTGTACTCTCATGAAGAGAAGTGGTGCACGCACGCACTAGTTCTCTCACACCCACTCGCGGGTACACGTAGGAGCGCATTTTTTTGAAGCTGGTACAACAAAATCACTCCACTATATATAAAAGCAGGAGCCTTAGCGCTGGCTTTACTAGGGTTCCTCTCGTTCACTCACTCATGCTCTCCAGATCTAAGCAACACATAGGTGGCCACACCCTCTCTCAGCTCACGGCTGGTCACAAATCCGGCCGGACAACCTCGACCGGGGCAGGGGTGTAGGTGCATCGTTCACGCTGTCGTCGGCGGCGAGGGAGGAGACCAACGGCTGCCCGCGTGTCCCGATCGGCGGCCGTGCCGTTCTCTCCGAGAGAGCGTCGGCTCGGGAGGGCCTCCGACCCCTTGTTCCTCCCTGCGGTATTGTGGCCAAGATGCGTCCTCCCGACACCGTCTTTGCCACATGCCGACGACCCTCAGGTATATATTCCTTCGAAACCTGCCTTGCTCTACTGCCCCAGCTCCCTTCGTGTGGATCCTTTTCTACTTCCGTCCGCTGTTCCAAAGCCACCTAGACTTCTACTATTATTAGAAGTAAAGCTAGTTCATACAGTCAACTCAAAGCGTTGGTTCAAACAGGGAAGAAAGTGGGAAAGCTGTAGCGTGAATCTAGGACTTGGTTCTAAGAGGAAACAGGGGAAAGTAGTAATATCTGTCACTGTTTAAATAACCGTATTTCGTATTTGCGCAAACAGGGATGTCTGTCTCCATATCGTTTCGGGATGTCTGTCTCTGTATCGTTTCTATCCGCGCAATCAAAAGCACACACCTCAGTTTTAGTACAACTGCGCAAAATGAGATGGCTATCCCTCATTGTCGTCGTCTAACCTCCCGTCTTCAAGGTATCCCTACATTGGTACTAGTAACTAAGGTAGAATGACCAACGCAATCTAAAAGAAGCTGATTCGTACGTTTTACTTCCTGATTGCAGTGCAGGGACGAGCGAAAACAACTGCATCCTAGTCCGGAATGCACTTTCTACCAGTTCATCCATGGACCGAGGAGTAGCTGGCACGGCTGCACGGTGGTTTTTTGGACAGGTGCGCGGACAAGAGGCATTGTGGTCTGCTTATTTCTGCAAATAGCGGTGCTTAAATTTAGTGGAATGCACAAGCATTTCAGCTGGTCAGTACACTGCATGGTTCAGTTCAGCATTCCAACTGAGACCACAATTATAATTGGTTATTCTGGAATGAGAGAACCTAACCCTGAATGGTGGCAACAAGAAAAAACCAGAGTGAACTCCAGGAAATTTAAGCCTGCCGGGAGGCCCTTTGCTCAGAGAAGCCTTGCTTGTTTTTTCCTGATTTGTAAACCTTCTCACAACTTTGTCTTTTGCTGTGAACTAGTATATGTTTGTTATGTTCTATGAATCATTGAGATGTATAAAATTGCTTAACTTATGCTTTTCAAGTTTTTTATGAAGACGAGTTTAATGTGAGTGTTCCACATGAGCGCTGGACTAGCGTGTGAACGTTTGGAATTTATTACATTGTGGCCTCAATTAACTGCATGAACCACTGTAACAAGATACATAGTTGATTATATGTCAGACAGCAGATTGTTGATTGTTAGTTGGTCGATAGCCTAGTGTTGAAGCGAGCTGAGCCAATGTGCCGTGTTTTGCACAACTGCTTACAAGTGGGGTAGCACCAACAGTGTTTACAAGTACTTATGTATACGTCGGCGCACGGTTCTCGAACGAGTGCTCTATTTCATCAAAACACACACTGCTCGTATGATAAACCGTGACAACTTATGTCTTACCATGCCATATTCATGAAAAAACTAGTGAGGACGCATCTGTTTCGGCAACAATTACGATGGTTCTCACATGATTCACGGGCACACAAAAGTAGCAGCAGTTCCCATAGATGGATTCAAACAGAGTACTAGCCCCAGAGGGGTCGATAACAGGCAAGGTTCGGATAATTAGACACAATCCAAACTACTATTAAACACTAGCTGGGGCAACTATTTCATGCCTCGATCTAATTTGGGCTGGACACAAGACGGACCTTGCCATGAACATCATCGAGGACGTCCCGCAGCAGCTCAATCCTGTGAACCTTCATGAAGACAACCTTGTGGCCTTGCCACTGATAAACTTGTCTGTGGAGGCATGCCACGTCATCTTCCTGCGTAAGCTTGACAAGAACAGTATGCCTCACAAACGAAGGAGTAGCTTTGAACTTCTTGTGCTTCAGTACACCCTGGACAACACGCCTGACAACAGTGAGGCTGGAATACAACTCTTCATTGGTATAACCGCAAATGGCTTCCAGGATCCAACAGCCTAAGAACTCTATTTTCCCAGTGCGTATATTCAGGTCGTCCGCCTCATAGCGAGTGACATGTACAACCACACAATCCTTGTCTGCATCAGGGCTCTAATTGAAACAGAAACAAATTCTGAATTACTTTTCAGTATAAGAAACACAAGTTATTTAAACCACTATGTATAGCATGGCATCGAAGCTAATAAAATTTTGCATTATTAATCACCACATACTTCCTTTTCTTAAAAAACCCACCACATACTTAGATGAAAAACCACAATCAAGATCGGCAAAGAAGGAAATCACCTTGGGCAGCTCAGCGGGGGGGGGACACATCCTCGAAGGGGGAAAACTGCTCCTGCAGTGCCACGGGGGCTGTAACCTCAAACGGGGCGTTGACCATCTCAGTAGTGGCCGTGAGCGTATCTGGGGTCAGCTCGGTGGTTGCCTCCATCTTCTTGGAGCTCTCTGTCTCGTGGGGATCAGCCTCCCACGTCTGCTCCAATATCGGCAGATCTTTGCCTGGTTCTCCTTGGTCCATCATGAAACTGACGAATACTAGGAGACCACTGAAAGGAAAACACAATCGCAATGACAATGAAACAAAAAAGAGAGTGAGGATCGGTTACTTCTTTGCAAAAGTTCTTTTTTTCTCTGAACAAAAATATACCAACATCACAGATCCGCTTACCTTCCCTTCGTTCGGAGAGAAGAACAATGGGAGATGCGAGTGTTGCCTTTCTTGAAGACGGTGAGGGAGAAGGATAGTCCGAGGGAGAAGGGGATTCAGCAAAGAGTGAAATGATGGTTGCTTCGTCCGTCAAACTTAGACTGCGGGGAGGTGGGGTTTTGTGATACGACGGCTCGTTACTGCCGCGCTACGACCGGGGTGACTCTCCGCCTGCATACTGCCTTCTAATTTGGTGGATGGCATTTGGGCCCGCGCGCTGCATGGCCCGCATGTCGGTGAACAAAAGTATAACGGCATTCAGTAGAGGGAGACGTTTCAATGACCTAGGAGGAGCCAGAAGCGGTAGAGTGTCTCCACTGTACTAGTAGTAATTGTTTTTCTGGGTAGCTGTAGAGTGTCTCCACTGTACTAGTAGTAATTGTTTCTCTAGGCCCAAGACAAAACAGCCCATCCACACTAGTAAATAGTAAAATCAATTCAAAAGCCCATCCACACTGGGTGCTCTTCTTCCTCCTCGCTCCCACCCACCTCACGTCAGCTCGCTCCACTCGTACCCCCAAATTCCTCACCTCACTCCTACAAAAAACCCCAGCTCCCCTTCTTCCTCACTCCTACAGAAAACCCCCAGCTCCCCTTCTTCTTCGCTCGCACTACAACTAGGCTCGTCATTCGTTACTCTGCTCAAATCCGTGAGCGCGACACGAGGCCCTCGAGGAAAATGGAGTCGGCTAACCCCAGCGCCAAGAAGATGAGGCTCCCGCCAGCGGCGACGCCTGTTGTAGATCCCGCACCCGGCAGCGCGGGGAGAAGCGGCGACCCCACCCCCACCGAATCCCAGGAACCCGTAGAATCTCGGGTGGACTGCATCAGCGATCTCCCGGACGTCGTCCTTGGGGAGATCATCTCGCTTCTCCCCACCAAGGATTGCTGCCGCACCCAAGTCCTCTCAATTCGGTGGCGCCCTCTATGGCGCGCCGTGCCCCTTAATCTCGACTGTCGTCAGCTATCTCTCTTCAATGATTTTGAAATCCCCAGAGGCATCATCTCCTCCCACCAGGGCTCCGTTCAAAGCCTCTGCATCCCGTCATGCTACCTGAGCAAGCATACCATGCCCTGCACGGTGGACGCCTGGCTGAAATCCCCTGAATTCACAGAACTACAGCTGCTTGAGTTCTACTATTCCCCTGGAAATCACATACCACATACCGAACGCCATGAACTTGTGCCCTCAGCACCGATGTCCATCTCGCGGTTTTCGTCCTCTCTCCACACCGCCACCTTTGCGATGTGCTACCTACCAGACAATCTGGTACTAAACCTTCGACTCCCATTTCTCAAGAAACTTTCACTTGTGCGGGTTCGTATATCGGAGGCCTCATTGCACAGCATCATCCACTCCAGTTGCCCTGCGCTGGAGTGCTTGGTGCATGTTTTCACAGTTAGAATCGGTTGTCTCCAAATAAAGTCGCCTAACCTTGTAAGAATTGGAATTTCTTTTGACGGAAGGCAGCTCATCATCCAAGATGCCCCTTCACTTCAAAGGTTGATCCTTGATTCTAGTTATTCACCGTTGCAAATAACCGTCCTCTCTGCGCCTAAACTGGAGACCTTGGGTGTAATACATGATCTCTGTGCTCATTTCAATATGGTGTTTGGCTCCACAGTTCTTCAGGTACTTTATATTATCATCTACACTTGTAACCATAAGCTGCATTT
>NC_057808.1:207927936-207934078 GCF_018294505.1 Triticum aestivum
TGCTCAATGAAGAGTTTCTCCATGGATGGCCTATCAATGGTGCTGGATTCTGTCAAGATCTTATATATCCAAATGAATAGTTTTGATCTGAACAAGATTATTGGCTTGCTGCAATGCTTTCCATGTCTGGAGAAGTTGTATATAAAGGTGATAATTTCACGCACATTGGAAGCCCGCATATAGTGTACTAGAATTAACCGTTCAGCTGTTGCTCTTTCGACACTCTTCTTTTAGACCTTAACTGTTTTCAATCTTCATGTCTATTTAGGCAACAGGACGGGGTAAGAAAGTTATAACCAATCGGTGGATTCGTAAGCATCGGGATTTTCTCACTTCTCATGAGATTCGATTGAAGACAATAACGCTAGAACGATATGTAGCCAATCGTGCAAACACAAGATTTGTCACATTCTTCCTGCTGAATGCGAGGTTACTATTGTCCATCAGGCTTAAGTTTATCAGCAGCATGGGTTTGACGGATGGGTATGTCGAAGAGCAAAAAAAAGGAGTTTCAGGTGGGCAAAAGAGCTTCTGAACGTGCCGGGCTTCTATTTACAACATATTGTGGTCATAATCCAGTAAATTTTACGACCCAGGATGTTCATTCTATGGACCTGACCGATCCATTTGACTGTGACTGCCGAAAACAGTGTTGGAGTTAGATGTTGTTGCCCTTTTCAATCTGGTTTTTTTTTGTAAACCTGATGAACAATTAACCCTCGTGCTTTTGTACAGTTTGTAAGCTGGAGTTAGATGTTCCTGCCCTTTTCAACTCGGCTGTGACTGTCATATTTTCTTTGAAACAAGGCAAATGGCTTGCCAATCGTTTAATTTAGAGTGAAATATTGTAACAAATCCCAACCAAGGGAAATAACATCACTCTCGCCGGCTGCTTGAGCTCACTGTGCATTACAGAAGCCAAGTGATTAGCCCCCACCAGCACCCACAAACTTATTTCGAACTAGCACATCAAATGGGCTGTAAATTTTCATAGGAAAGGCTGCATGACCGTGACAGATTTGGATTCTGACATTTAGGACCCGCGAGGAAATAGCCTATCCAAGGTGGTGTCGACTTACTAGCCAGTCAACAAACGATTCTGCCTACCAGCCGTTGGATTGACATCCAACATCTGTCGTGTATCTTCTATCTCTTGTCTTCTTCTTCCTCCAGCCGCCCAAACCAAACCACCCCGTCGGCTCCGCCTGCTCCCACCTCCCATGGCTGGCTGCGCCTCCGCCGCCCTACCGTACGTACCCTCCAACATTGGCCAGTCCCTCCCTCTATTCCCCCACACATCCTGTTATTCTCCGGCGACGTCAGCCCCAACACGCACCCGCGCCCGAACCAGTCAACCCTCGTACTCCCCTCCGCCTGCGACTGGACCGGCGCATCTTCAACGGCTCCTGTTCATTCCGTCCGAGGCCTCGCCGTCGTCCTCCGCCTTGCGTCCTTGGTTCGCTCGCCGTGCGCGGTGCGCCGCCCTCTTGTGTTGTCAACGTCGTCAACAACCGAGAGGAACAAGGAGATGACTGTACGTGGAGAGGATGACAGTAGGGACCCACCAGCGTCATGGCAGTACGCAAGCAAGTGCCTCTATAGTACAAGCCCAAAAATATGGTTCCTCCTAATGGTTGGACATCTGGGGCTCACGCCATTGTCAACGTAGTCAATACACGAGAGAATTACACTACGAGCGGCTGACACCAGGGACCCAGCAAGTCGCGCAGTTTTTTTTGGAGGAACAAGCAGTTGTTATTTATACTAGTTTTAGCGACGGATCAGGGTAACAACGGGGCTGTGCGGGGGCTGTGGCCCATCTAGCCAGGGTTTTATTTATGTTTACCACATCATGAGCCCAGTTGTGTTTTTTTCTTGCTGAAAATGGCTAGCCCAGTTCTATTTTTTTTTAAGAAATACCCAAACAAGGCCTACTTGCTTTATCGGCCCTGCTGGGCTGCAAAACTTTCAAGACGAGGAGAGTTTCATTCGGTTTGCCCATAAATGGCCTTTACATTTTTAAAACACATCAAACCGGGAATTAGTTTCAATTTTTTTTTCATTACAAGATCTTAAATTCCATTGATTTTTATGCGTGGACAATTATTTGGATTTTATATTTATATAAATTATTTTTCAAAATAGTTTGAATGTGAATCGATATTTCTGGATTAAAAACAGTTGACCGCACCGAAATATGCAAAATTTCGTATACTTTTTAACCGTGGCCACAATATGGGGTGTAATGCTAACAAAAACAAGATGGGCTCCAAAAAATTTCTTAAGAATTAGCAAATGGGCTGTACATTATTAGAAATAATGGCAGATGGGTTGTATGCTGTTTTCCACAGATTTGAGGCTGACTTGTGCGCCTACTACAGGTTGACGCGTATGCTGTCATAAAAAAAAGGTTGACGCACACGCAACGCCCTGTCAACTTAGTCAACACACAAGAGCAGTGACTGTTGGATGTCCATCCAACGGCTATCGTGCTTCTTCAATCTCTGCTCTTCACGCTCCAGTAAACCCTCGTACTCCTCCACGTGGGAAACAACTACCGAGTATTCCCTGGCTCCGTGTCGTTCCCTTCCTAGGCCTCGCCGTCGTCCACCGCCCTGGTGCTCTCGGCGCGGCCTGGTCAACGTGGTCAATGAACGACATCCATCGAAAGTGGACTATACGTGGAGAGGCTGACAGCTGGGTCCACGGCCGCACGCAAGGAAATGCCTCCTTATTACGCGCAAAATAATGATTCCTCCACCTGACAGCTAGGACCCACAGGAAGGGCCTCTGTATTTCACGAAAAAAACGTTCCCCCGCTGACAGGTCGGACCCACCAGCTATATCTTCGCACGCATGGAAGTGCCTCCTTATTACGCCCAAAAACATGAATACCCCCCTGCTAGCTGGGACCCACCATACTGTTGGGCTGACTTGTGGACCTACTAAGTTGACGGGGACGGAGAGCTTTGTCAACTTAGTCAATACTCCAGTGACCGTATGATGTCCATCCAACGGCCATAGTGCTTCTTCAACCTCTGGTCTTCTTGCTCCAGCCGCCCAAAGCAGTGCCGGTCGTGCCGCCTGCTCCTGCCTCCCGTGGCCGGCTGTGCTACCGCGGAGGCCTCACCGCCCCCATACTACTCCCACCACTGGCCAGGCCATCCCTCCACTCACCCACACCCCCAGTTATTCTGCGGCAACGACAGCCTCACACCGCAGCCGAACCAGTGAACGCTCGTACTCCTCTCCGCATGGGCATCCACCGCCGCGTCTTGCCCGGCTCCGCGTCGTCCCCTTCCTAGGCCTCGCCGTCGTCCACTGCCGTGGTGCTCTCGGCGCGGCGTGCTCAATGTGGTCAACGACCGACTTCCATCGGAAGAGTACTATACGTGGAGAGGCTGACAGCTGGGTCCACGGCAGCCGCAAGGAAGTGCCTCCTTATTACGCGGAAAATAATTATTCCTCCACCTGACAGCGGGGACCCACTGGACGGGCCACTAGTATTTTGCGAAAAAAATCGTTTCCCCCTGACTGCTGGGACCCACCGGACGGGCCACCGTATTTCGCGAAAAAAACGTTCCCCCGCTGTCAGCTCGGACCCACCGGAAGTGCCTCCTTATTACGCACAAAAAAATGAATACTCCCCCGGCTAGCTGGGACCCACCTTGGTGGGAGGCTGACTTGTGGGCCTACTAAGTTGACGGGGACGAAGGGCTTTGTCAACTTAGTCAATATGAACGATTCTAGCTCCGGTGACCGTACGATGTCCATCCAACGGCCGTAGTGCTTCTTCAACCTCTGGTCTTCTTGCTCCAGCCGCCCAAAGCAGCGCCGGTCGTGCCGCATGCTCCTGCCTCCCGTGGCCGGCTGTGCTACCGCAGAGGCCTCACCGCCCCTACTATTCCCACCGCTGGCCAGGCCCTGCAGCGACGGCAGCCTCACACCACAGCCGAACCAGTGAACCCTCGTACTCCTCTCCGCGCGGGCTTCCACTGCCGCGTCTTCCCCGGCTCCGCGTAGTCCCCTTCCTAGGCCTCGCCGTCGTCCACCGCCGTGGTGCTCTCCGCGCGGCGTGGTCAACGTGGTCAAGGAACGGCTTCCATCGGAAGAGTACTATACGTGGAGAGGCTGACAGCTGGGTCCACGGCCATAGCCCAGTTTTTTTGTGATTTGCCAAGTAAGTCGCTTTTGTCAGGCCTGTTGGGCTGCAAATCTTTCAAGACGAGGAGAGCTTTCATTCGACTGGCCGAGCAAATGGCCCATCAGTAATGAGAAATGGGATGTAAATTTTTAAAACACATCAAACCAGCAATTAGTTTCAAATATCTTTTTTTTCATTTCAAGATTTTAAATTACATTAATTTTTATGCGTGGAGAATTTGTTGGATTTTATATTGATATACATTTATTTTTAAAATCAGTTTGAATGTGAGTCGAAATTTTGGGATTAAAAACAGTTCGGACCGCACCGAAATATGCAAAATTTCATATAATTTTTGAACCGTGGCCACAATATGGGCTGTAATGCTAACAAAAAGAATATGGGCTCCAAAAAAAACCTTAAGAATTAGCGAATGGGCTGTAAATTATTAGAAATAATGGCAGATGGGTTGTATGCTATTTTCCACATATTTGAGGCTTTCCTAAAAAAAGGTTGACACACAAGCACTGACTGTTGGATGTCCATCCAACGGCCGTCGTGCTTCTTCAATCTCTGCTCTTCCTGCTCCAGCCGCTCAAACAAGCGCCGGCGGGACTGCCTGCTCACTCCTCCCCGCGGCCGGCTATGCTGCCGCGCAGGCCTCACCGCCCCATCGTACTCCCATCGCTGGCCTTGCCATCCCTCTACTCACCCACACCTGCTGTTATTCTCCGGCGACGGCAGACGAACCAGTAAACCCTCGTACAGTCGTACTCCCCTCCGCGTGGGAAACAACTGCCGAGTCTTCCCTGCCTCCGTGTCGTCCCCTTCCTAGGCCTCGCCGTCGTCCACCGCCGTGGTGCTCTCAGCGCGGCATGGTCAATGTGGTCAACGACCGACTTCCATCGGAAGAGTGCTGTGCATGGAGACGCTGACAGCTGGGTCCACGGCCGCAGCAAGGAAGTGCCTCCTTATTACGCGCAAAATAATTATTCCTCCACCTGACAGCGGGGACCCACCGGACGGGCCACCGTATTTCGTGAAAAAAACGTTTCCCCCCTGACTGCTGGGACCCACCAGCTACACCTTCGCACGCAAGGAAGTGCGTCCGGGCAAAAAAAAACAAAATGATTCGCCCCCCTAACTGCTGGGACCCACCAGCTACATCTTCGCACGCAAGGAAGTGCCTGACAGTCGGGACCCACCTGGTCGAAGCGTACGTAGCATTGTCATTCTGGTCGCGAACGTGTACGTACATATATAGTGGTGGATGTAGAGGCGTGCACGTGTCGTAGTAGAGGCACGCACGTAGCATGTACACGTGCGTACATCGGCCAGGGTGCAAGAAAGAAAATACGGCCACGTATGTGTACATACGGGCGGGGTCTCGAACGCCTACTCGCGCATACGTACGGCGAGGGCTCGTTGACATGGCTGGGTTGGAACGGAGAAACAGCGTCGTCGTCGTGTTCATGGGGAGGCAACGAAATGCGTCGTGTTCATGGGGAGGCAACGAAATGCGTCGTGTTCATCGGGAGGCAACGGAACGCATGGGAGCCAACCGGCTGGGTCGGAACGGAATGCGTGGTCGTGTTCATCGGGAGGGCTTGGACGGAACAGGCGATGGAAACGAGGCCTGGCGTACCGCAGAACGGAGGAAACGGCCTTGTGTTCGACCGGGCACGTTCAAAATGGGATCCTGTTCATCGGGAGGGGTCTGGCGTACCGCAAAACAGACGAAATGGACCTCCTACGGTCGAAACGGGGTCCTGTTGATCGGGAGGGGTGTGGCGTACCGCAAAACGGACAAAACAGACCTCCTACGGTCGAAACGGGGGTCCTGTTGATCGGGAGGGGTGTGGCGTACCGCAAAACGGACGAAATGGACCTCCTACGATCGAAACGGGGGTCCTGTTCATCGGGAGGGGTGTGGTGTACCGCAAAACGGGACTCCACGGGATATTATTCATCTCCACCGTCGACCTCCTCCAGCCTCCA
>NC_057808.1:207934817-207995542 GCF_018294505.1 Triticum aestivum
GATCGCTCGGGTTCAGTAACGCGTAGCCTGCAGTGCAATCGCTCGGGTTCAGTTAGAGCCCAACGCCTCGCTCGGGTTCAGTTAGAGCCAACGCCTCGCACACATGCGCGTACGTGTACGAGAGAAACGTGCATCACTCGGCCCCCGACCTCCCACCGTAACCGGGAACTCCCCGAAATTTTCCTCCCCCTCGCTTCTACCACGGTTTTTTCCGTCATGGACGGCCCAAAGAATGTCATGCAGCTGCGTCTCCGGCCCGCCCAGGACGAAAAGCCCATTTTATGTCATGATTTTTTGTCATAGAAGTAGGAGCCCACCACATCTATGATGATACCGGGTTTTGTCACAATTATCGTCATAGAAGTGTCATATGTATGGCAGAAAAAAATTCGTTCGGCCCAAAATGTCACGGATGTGTCTTTTTTTTGTAGTGTTGAGTTCTCCACGGTGATACGTGGAAGTTACAAGTTGAGAAGCTTATTACTCTTGGGTGCTTGGTACCCTTGAGCTTGTTCCTCTTGGGTGCTTGGGCGCCCTAGATGGTTGGTGGTGTTCGGAGCTCAATCATTGTGGTGTAAAGCTCCGGGTAAGCATCGGGGTCTCCAATTAGGTTGTGGAGATCGCCCCGAGCAATTTGACGGGTACCGGTGACCGCCCCAAGGGTTGCCAAAGTGTACGGGTTCGGTGACCGCCCCCAAGGGTTGCCATTTGTACGGGTTCGGTGACCGCCCTCAAGGGTCCCTTAGTGGAATCACGGCATCTTGCATTGTGCGAGGGCGTGAGGAGATTACGGTGGCCCTAGTGGCTTCTTGGGGAGCATTGTGCCTCCACACCGCTCCAAACGGAGATTAGCATCCACAAGGGTGTGAACTTCGGGATACATCGTCGTCTCCACGTGCCTCGGTTATCTCTTACCCAAGCCCTTTACTTATGCACTTTACTTTGTGATAACCATATTGTTTCTTGTCATATATCTTGCTATCACCTAGTTGTTTATCTTGCTTAGCATAAGTTGTTGGTGCACATAGGTGAGCCTAGTTGTTGTAGATTTTGTGCTTGACAATTAACCGCTAGGTTTATTCCGCATTTGTTCAAGCCTAAACCGTAATTATTTTAAAGTGCCTATTCACCCCCCCCCCTCTAGGCGACATCCACGATCTTTCACTAGGGACAAATAACGTTCTTGTGTGACAACAAGCTCTCTACTAAAACTAATTTAGTTGTATCTTTATCTAAACAGCCCCTAGATTTTATTTACGTGTTCTTTATTATCTTGCAAACCTATCCAACAACACCTACAAAGTACTTCTAGTTTCATACTTGTTCTAGGTAAAGTGAACGTTAAGCGTGCGTAGAGTTGTATCGGTGGTCGATAGAACTTGAGGGAATATTTGTTCTACCTTTACCTCCTCGTTGGGTTCGACGCTCTTACTTATCGAAAGAGGCTACAATGATCCCCTATACTTGTGGGTTATCATCAGGCGGTACTACCACTGACTCCGGCGGTACTACCACTTCGGGGAACTGCGAGGGGGTTAAGTGGTGGGCACGGGGAGTTCGAACTCCCCCATACCCATTCACTTCCTCTCCTCTCATGTTCTTTCTCTCAGGCGGCCAAGAACTACTCCGGAGGATGGCTCTGGCCCTCCGATTCCGTGCCCTCTTCTCCGTTTCCGACCGATGGGATCGATTCCCACCTTCTCCTCTTGCCATGGATACCGTTATTGCCCTTGTTTTTCTCTCCTACGGTTCTATTTTTTGAATCTTGGTTCTAGGGCAATGCATGTGGTATTCGTAGATTTTTGGCTAAATCTAGGCATGAGTAGGATGCATGATGACTGCTAGATAGGAGTATAGTCGTATTTGCCAAAATTTTGCACTTCTACGTCAACGGTACTACCGTATCCATGCCACGGATGTTATCCCGTTGGGTGGGCGGTACTACCGCTGGGATGCCGACGGTACTACCGCTTGCGGCGATACTACCGCTCATGTCCAGCGGTACTACTGCTTATCCTTTAGCGGTACTACCGCTGGTGGGCACGGTACTACCACTATGACATAGTTTTTTCAGAATTGTGGCACTTCCTTCTATTCTCAGTTTGTATCTCTTGGCTTATGGAATGGCTTTACACCTACTTTTCCCTTGCTCTATGTTTTTGGGTTCCAGGTGATGGTAGCTCCGCTCATCAAGCTCGTCGCAAGAACCCGGATCATCATGGTGGCTCCAATCGCTACCGCACTTCTGACGAGGCTCCTGCTAGTTCTAGTGGGCTTCCAAAGAAACATGTGAAGAGAACCGCAAGCAAGCAGAAGGAGAAGAGCACCCCACCTGATGAGATGTCTGGAAAAGAATTTTCTGCTTTCCGTATGTGAAACCCATATCCGTGTGCTCAGGACGATGCTATTGTTGGTCATCCCTTCTGGACCAGGGAGCAATCTCTAATATATGTGGATATTCTGAACGCCAAGAAGAACATGTTTTTTGTGGTGAAGTCCATTGACATTGGTCGCATGGAGAAGGATCTTGCTTACTTTGGAGAGGCTCTTGCACTTTGTCAGCAGTGCGGTCTCATCCCTATCATCACTTTCAACAAGGACTATGACGCGGAGATTGTGGCTCAATTCTATGCCATAGTTCATTTTCATGCAGATGAGGAAAGGAACATGTCATGGATGACCGGTGGGAGGAGACTGAAGGTCAATTGGAAGACATTCATGGACTATTTGGGCAATGCTGATGAGGGTGACGACAACCCTGTTGGTCTCCGGTCTCACAAGGATACCCCTGCTACTCACAAGTCCAAGCTTATTCGCTACTTCAGGGCTGTGACTACTGCCAAGGGGGGACACTCACACGGAGCTCATTCTGTTCTTGGATATCATGCACCGCATTTTTCGTAATACCCTTTTCCCTCACATTGGGAACCTGGATCAGGTACACTCTTATCTCGTGGATCTGCTACTGATGTGCATCGAGGAGAAGGGCAGGACATCTACTTTGGACATCTCTCACATCATGTGGCGAGAGCTTCGCTCTTCCGTGCTGGACCGGAAGGTGGCCATCTATGGCCCTTATCTGTTTAAGTTGATTGAGGAGACATGGGCTGCCAAGTTTCCAGGAGAGTCCCTTCCCACTGAGCATATGGTGACCCATGGGGTTCTGAACCTATGCTACAAGGAGAACTGGGGTACTGCACCTGCTGCCCCTACTGAGGAGATTGCACCTACCGACTTAGATGATGAGCTTGAGCCTGATTATGAGTTTGTCCCCTCTCTAGATAAGGTACCATCTTGGGCGTCCAAGCTCAAGTTGAAGATGAAAAAGCTCTCCTGCCTCCAAGCCAAGGGTCAGTATAGGGCTCATGTGGCTCAGAAGGCGGCTCGCACGCGTCATAAGACCATGATGAGGCACTTCAGTCAGGAGATTACTAGTGGCTCTGAGGAGAGGGTCACAAATGAGGAGACATGGATTTCGCAGCACTATCTGTGGTCTGACTCAGAGGTTGAGCGTCAGCATGAGGCTGCAGGGACAACAGAGGAGTCTGAGGAGGACGAGGACTTAGATGAGCACGAGGAGCACTGATGTTCTAGAGCATCTCCATCACCTTGGACTTGTTTAGTGCTTTTTGCCATTTTTGTGTCTCGATGCCAAAGGGGGAGAGAGCTTAAGGATTTGTCGAGTCACGACTGTGCCTTTGTTGTTGATTTCATTCTCTCGTGAACTCTCTTTCGTTTGCTTCGATTTGCTTTCGTTTGTGTGTGGATGTTGGGAAACTTGCATGGAAAACAAAAAAAATTCTACGCACACGCAAGATCTATCCATGGAGATGCATAGCAACGAGAGGGGAGAGTGTGTCTACATACCCTCGTAGACCGTAAACGGAAGCGTTTCACAAGGAGGTTGATGTAGTCGAACTTCTTCGCGTTCCAACCGATCGAGCACCGAACGTACGGCACCTCCGCGGTCATCACACGTTCAGCTCGATGACATCCTCTGCCTTCTTGATCCAGCAAGATGGCGAGGTAGTAGATGAGTTCCGGCAGCACGACGGTATGGTGACGGTGATGGTGAAGCTATCTCCACAGGGCCTCGCCTAAGCACTACGAAAATATGACCGAGGGTGTAAACGGTGGAGGGGGGCGCCGCACACGGCTAAGACAATGTTTCGGTGTGCTTCGCGCCCCCTCCCTCATATATATAGGTGGGAGGGAGAGGGGAGGGGCCAAGGGGCGCCCCAAGTAGGTTTGAATCCTAGTTGGGCTTGCCCTAGGCCGGCCCCCCTTTCCTTCTTTTGGCGCCCCCGTTTCCTTTCTCCAACAAGGGGAGAAGGCAGGAGGAGGTGGCGCCCCCCTTTCCTTCTTCTAGGGTCAGCGGCTAGGGAGGGCGCGCCAGCCCCTCTGTGGGCTGGTGTGTGCCTCTCCTTGGCCCATTAGGCCCATAGACCTCCTGGGGCCTCCCGGAACCACTTCTGGTGATCCGACGATTACCCGGTGCACTCCTAAACTATTCCGGTGTCAGAATACCATCGTCCTATATATCAATATTTACCTCTCAACCATTTCGAGACTCCTCGTTATGTCCGTGATCTCATCCGGGACCCCGAACAATAGTCGGCCAACAAATCATATAACTCATATAACATTATATCGTCAACGAACGTTAAGCGTGCGGACCCTACGGGTTCGAGAACTATGTAGACATGACAGAGACACCTCGTCGGTCAATAACCAATAGCGGAACCTGGATGCCCATATTGGCTCCTACATGTTCTACAAAGATCTTTATTGGTCGAACCATAATGACAACATACGCAATTCCCTTTGTCCATCAGTATGTTACTTGCCCGAGATTCGATCGTCCGTACCTTCATACCTAGTTCAATCTCATTACTGGCAAGTCTCTTTACTCGTTCTATAATACATCATCCTGTAACTAACTCATTAGTCACTTTGCTTGCAAGGCTTCTTATGATGTGTATTACCGAGAGGGCCCAGAGATACCTCTCTGATACTCGGAGTGACAAATCCTAATCTCGATCTATGCCAACTCAACAAACACCTTTGGAAATACCTGTAGGGCATCTTTATGATCACCCAGTTATGTTGTGATGTTTGATAGCACACAAGGTGTTCCTCCGGTATCCGGGAGTTGCATAATCTCATAGTCGAAGGAATATGTATTTGACATCAAGAAAGCAATAGCAATAAACTGAACGATCATTATGCTAAGAAAATGGATGGGTCTTGTCCATCACATCATTCTCCTAATGATGTGATCCCATTATCAAATGACAACACATGTCTATGGTTAGGAAACCTTAACCATCTTTGATCAACGAGCTAGTCTAGTAGAGGCTTACTAGGGACACGGTATTTGTTTATGTATTCACACATGTATTTAAGTTTCCGATCAATATAATTCTAGCATGAATAATAAACCTTTATCATGAATAAGGAAATATGAAATAACAACTTTATTATTGCCTCTAGGACATATTTCCTTCAGTCTCCCACTTGCACTAGAGTCTATAATCTAGATTACATAGTAATGAGTCTAACACCCATGGACTCTTGGTGTTGATCATGTTTTGCTTGCGAAAGAGGCTTAGTCAACGGGTCTGCCACATTCAGATCCGTATGTATTTTGCAAACTTCTATCCATCCTTGACCTTTTCACGAATGGAGTTGAAGCGTCTCTTGTTGTGTTTGGTTCTCTTGCGAAACCTGGATTCTTTCACCAAGGCAATTGCTCAGTGTTGTCACAGAAGATTTTCATTGGACCCGATGCACTAGGTATTAAACCCAGATCGGATATGAACTCCTTCATCCAGACTCCTTCATGTGCTGCTTCCGAAGCAGCTATGTACTCTGCTTCACACGTAGATCCCGCCACGACGCTCTGCTTGGAACTGCACCAACTGACAGCTCCACCACTCAATAAAAAAATGTATCCAGTTTGTGACTTAGAGTCATCCGGATCAGTGTCGAAGCTAGCATCGATGTAACCCTTTACAACGAGCTCTTCGTCACCTCCATAAACAAGAAACATATCCTTGGTCCATTTCAGGTACTTCGGGATATTCTTGACCGCTGTCCAGTGATCCACTCCTGGATTACTTTGGTACCTCCCCGCCAAACTTATGGCAAGGCACACATCAGGTCTAGTACACAGCACAACATACATGATAGAACCTGTGGTTGAGGCATGGGGAATGACTTTCATTCTCTCTCTATCTTCTGCAGTGGTCAGGCTTTGAGTCTGACTCAATTTCACACCTTGTAACACAGGCAAGAACCCTTTCTTTGACAAATCCATTTTGAACTTCTTCAAAAATTTATCAAGGAATGTGCTTTGTGAAAGTCCTATTAAGCGTCTCGATCTATCCCTATAGATCTTGATGCCCAATATATAAGCAGCTTCACCGAGGTCTTTTATCGAAAAATTCTTATTCAAGTATCCTTTTATGCTATCCAGAAATTCTATATCATTTCCAATAAATAATATGTCATCCCCATATAATATCAGAAATGCTACAGAGCTCCCACTCACTTTCCTGTAAATACAGGCTTCTTCATAAGTCTGCGTAAAACCATATGCTTTGATCACCTCATCAAAGCGTAAACTCCGACATGCTTGCACCAGTCCATAGATGGATCGCTGGAGCTTGCACACTTTGTTAGCACCTTTAGCATCGACAAAACCTTCTGGTTGCATCATATATGACTCTTCTTTAAGAAATCCATTAAGGAATGCAGTTTTAACGTCCATTTGCCAGATTTCATAATTATAAAATGTGGCAATTGCTAACATGATTCGGACTGACTTAAGCATTGCTACAGGTGAGAAGGTCTCATCATAGTTAACCCCTTGAACTTGGCGAAAACCTTTTGCGACAAGTCGAGCTTTGTAGATGGTGACATTACCATCAACGTCTGTCTTCTTCTTGAAGATCCATTTATTCTCAATGGCTTGCCGATCATCGGGCAAGTCCACCAAAGTCCACACTTTGTTCTCATACATGGATCCTATCTCAGATTTCATGGCCTCGAGCCATTTATCGGAATATGGGCTCATCATAGCTTCTTCATAGTTCATAGGTTCGCCTTGGTCTAATAACATGACTTCCAGAATAGGATTACCATTCCACTCTAGTGCGGATCGTGCTCTGGTTGACCTACGAGGTTCAGTAGCAACTTGATCTAAAGTTTCACGATCATTATCATTTGCTTCCTCTCTAGTTGGTGTAGGCATCACTGGAACGTTTTCTGTGATGTGCTACTTTCCAATTCGAGAGAAGGTACAATTACCTCATCAAGTTCTACTTTCCTCCCACTCACTTCTTTCGAGAGAAACTCCTTCTCTAGAAAGGTTCCATTCTTGGCAACAAAGATCTTGCCTTCGGATATGTGGTAGAAGGTGTACCCACTTGTTTCCTTAGGGTATCCTATGAAGACGCACTTCTCTAATTTGGGTTCGAGCTTATCAGGCTGAAGCCTTTTGACATAAGTGTCGCAACCCCAAACTTTAAGAAACGACAGCTTAGGTTTCTTGCCAAACCACAGTTCATACGGTGCCGTCTCAACGGATTTAGACGATGCCCTATTTAACCTGAATGCGGCTATCTCTAATGCATAACCCCAAAATGATAGTGGTAAATCGGTAAGAGACATCATAGAACGCACCATATCCAATAAAGTACGGTTACGACGTTCGGACACACCATTATGCTGTGGTGTTCCAGGTGGTGTGAGTTGTGAAACAATTCCACATTGTTTTAAATGAAGGCCAAACTCATATCTCAAATATTCACCTCCGCGATCAGATCATAGAAACTTTATTTTCTTGTTACGCCACTTCACTCTGAAATTCTTTGAACTTTTCAAATGTCTCAGACTTATGTTTCATCAAGTAGACATACCCATATCTACTCAAATCATCTATGAAGGTCAGAAAATAATGATACCCGCCGCGTGCTTCAACACACATCAGACCGCATACATCGGTATGTATTATTTCCGATAAGTCATTAGTTTGCTCCATTGTTCCGCAGAACGGAGTTTTAGTCATCTTGCCCATGAGGCATGGTTCGCAAGTATCAAATGATTCATAATCAAGTGATTCCAAAAGTCAATCTGCATGGAGTTTCTTCATTCGCTTTACACCAATATGACCTAAACGGCACTGCCACAAATATGTTGCACTATCATTATCAACTTTGCATCTTTTCGCATCAGTATTATGAATATGTGTATCACTACGATCGAGATTCAACAAAAATATACCATTCATCAAGGGTGCATGACCATAAAGATAAATAGAACAACCATTATTCTCTGATTTAAATGAATAACCGTCTCGCAATAAACAAGATCCAGATATAATGTTCATGCTCAACGCTAGCACCAAATAACAAATATTCAGGTCTAAAACTAGTCCCGAAGGTAGATGTAGAGGTAGCGTGCCGACGGCGATCACATCGACCTTGGAACCATTTCCGACGCGCATCGTCACCTTGTCCTTAGCCAATCTTCGTTTATTCTGCGGCTCCTACTTCGAGTTACAAATATGAGCAACCGAACCAGTATCAAATACCCAGGCGCTGCTACGAGTATTAGTAAGGTACACATAAATAACATGTATATCAAATATGCCTTTGTTCACCTTGCCATCCTTCTTATCCGCCAAGTATTTGGGGCAGTTCCGCTTCCAGTGACCAGTCCCTTTGCAATAGAATCACTCAGTTTCAGGCTTGGGTCCAGCTTTGGGCTTCTTCCCGAGAGTGGCAACCTGCTTGCCATTCTTCTTGAAGTTCCCTTTCTTTCCCTTGCCCTTTTTATTGAAACTAGTGGTCTTGTTAACCATCAACACTTGATGCTCCTTGATTTCTACCTCCACAGCCTTGAGCATTGCGAAGAGGTCGGGAATTGATTTTTTCATCCCTTGCATATTATAGTTCATCACGAAGCCTTTGTAGCTTGGTGGCAGTGATTGAAGAACTCTATCAATAACACAATCAACTGGAAGATCAACTCCCAGCTTAGTCAAGTGATTATAATACCCAGACATTTTGAGTATGTGTTCACTGACAGAACTGTTCTCCTCCATCTTGCAGCTATAGAACTTGTTGGAGACTTCCTATATCTCAACCCGGGCATTTGCTTGAATATTAACTTCAACTCTTGGAACATCTCATATGCTCCATGACGTTCAAAACGTCTTTGAAGTCCCGGTTCTAAGTCGTAAAGCATGGCACACTGAACTATAGAGTAGTCATCAGATCAAGCCTACCAGACGTTCATAACATCTGCATCAGCTCCTGCAGCAGGTCTGTCACCTAGCGGTGCATCAAGGACATAATTCTTCTGTGCAGCAATGAGGATAATCCTCAAGTTACGGACCCAGTCCGTGTAGTTGCTACCATCATCTTTCAACTTAGCTTTCTCTAGGAACGCATTAAAATTCAGGGGAACGGTAGCTCGGGCCATTGATCTACAACGTAGATATGCAAAACTATAAGACAAAATTCATGATAAATTAAGTTCAGTTAATCAAATTACTAATGAACTCCCACTTAAATAAACATCCCTCAAGTTATCTAAGTGATACGTGATCCAAATCAACTAACCCATGTATGATCATCACGTGAGATGGGGTAGTCATCAATGGTGAACATATCTATGTTGATCATATCGACTATATGACTCACGTTCGACTTTTCGGTCTCTAGTGTTCCGAGACCATGTCTCTACATGCTAGGCTCGTCAAGTTTAACCCAAGTATTCTGCATGTGCAAAACTGTCTTACACCTGTTGTATGTGAACGTAGAGTCTATCACACCCGATCATCACGTGGTGCTTCGAAACGACGAACTTTGGCAATGGTGCATACTCGGGGAGAACACTTTTATCTTGAATTTAGCGAAGGGATCATCTTATAATTCTACCGCCGTTCTAAGCAAAATAAGATGTATAAAAGATAAACATCACATGCAATCAAAATATGTGATATGATATGGCCATCATCATCTTGTGCTTTTGATCTCCATCTCCAAAGCATCATCATGATCTCCATCGTCACCGGCTCAACACCTTGATCTCCATCGTTGCGTCGGGGTCGTCTCGCCAACTACTTCTACAACTATCGCTAACGCATAGTGATAAAGTAAAGCAATTACATGGCGTTTGCACTTCATACAATAAAGAGACAACCCTAAGGCTCCTGCCGGTTGTCAATATTACAAAACATGATCATCTCATACATCAAAATATATCGCATCATATCTTGACCATATCACATCACAACATGCCCTGCAAAAACAAGTTAGACGTCCTCTACTTTGTTGATGCAAGTTTTACGTGGCTGCTACGGGCTTCTAGCAAGAACCGTTCTTACCTACGCAAAAACCACAACGATGTTTCATCAAGTTTGTTGTTTTAACCTTCTTCAAAGACCGGTCGTAGTCAAATTCGATTCAACTAAAGTAGGAGAAACAGACACCCGCCAGCCACTTTTACGCAAAACTAGTTGCATGTCAGTCGATGGAACCGGTCTCATGTGCGTGGACATGTAAGGTTGGTCCGGTCCGCTTCATCCCACAATACCACTGAATCAAAATAATACGTTGGTGGTAAGCAGTATGACTATCACCGCCCACAACTCTTTGTGTTCTACTCGTGCATATCATCTACGCATAGACCTGGCTCGGATGCCACTGTTGGGAAACGTTGCATGGAAAAAAATTACGCACACGCAAGATCTATCCATGGAGATGCATAGCAACGAGAGGGGAGAGTGTGTATACGTACCCTCGTAGATCATAAGCAGAAGCATTTCACAACGCGGTTGATGTAGTCAAACTTCTTCGCATTCCAACTGATCGAGCACCGAACGTACGGCACCTCCGCGTTCAGCACACGTTCAGCTTGATGACGTCCTCCGCCTTCTTGATCCAGCAAGACGGCAAGGTAGTAGATGAGTTCCGGCAGCACGACCACGTGGTGACGGTTATGGTAAATCTATCTCCGCAGGGCTTCGCCTAAGCACTACGAAAATATGACCGGGGGTGTAAACGGTGGAGGGGGTGCCGCACACGACTAAGACAATGCTGGTGTGCTAGGCGCCCCCTCCCTCATATATATAGGTGGGAGGGAGAGGGGAGAGGCCAAGGGGTGCCCCAAGTAGGTCTGAATCCTACTCGGGCTTGCCCTAGCCCCCCTTTCCTCCTTTTGGCGCCAAGGGGGGGGGAAGGGAGAGGTGGCGCCCCCCCCCTTCCTTCTTCTAGGGCCGGCAGCCAGGGAGAGGGCGCGCCAAGCCCTCTGTGGGATGGTATGTGCCTCTCCTTGGCCCATTAGGCCCATAGACCTCCCGGGGCCTCTCGGAACCCCTTCCGGTGACCCGACGATTACCCGGTGCACTCCGAAACTATTTTGGTGTCCGAATACCATCGTCCTATATATCAATCTTTACCTCTCGACCATTTGTAGACTCCTCGTCATGTCCATGATCTCATCCGGGACTTCGAACAACATTCGGTCACCAAATCATATAACTCATATAACACTATATCGTCAACGAACATTAAGCGTGCGGACCCTACGGGTTCGAGAACTATGTAGACATGACAGAGACACCTCTCCGGTCAATAACCAATAGCGGAACCTGGATGCCCATATTGGCTCCTACATAATCTACGAAGATCTTTATCGGTCGAACCGTAATGGCAACATACGCAATTCCCTTTGTCCATCGGTATGTTACTTGCCCGAGATTCGATCGTCAGTATCTTTATACCTAGTTCAATCTCGTTACTGGGAAGTCTATTTACTCGTTCCGTAATACATCATCCTGTAACTAACTCATTAGTCACTTTTCTTGCAAGGCTTCTTATGATGTGTATTACCGAGAGGGCCCAGAGATACCTCCCCGGTACTCGGAGTGACAAATCATAATCTCGATTTATGCCAACTCAAGAAACACCTTTGGAGATACCTGTAGAGCATCTTTATGATCACCCGTTTACGTTGTGATGTTTGATAGCACACAAGGTATTCCTCTGGTATCCGGGAGTTGCATAATCTCATAGTCGAAGGAATATGTATTTGACATGAAGAAAGCAATAGCAATAAACTGAACGATCATTATGCTAAGCTAACGGATGGGTCTTGTCCATCACATCATTCTCCTAATGATGTGACCCCATTAAAAAATGACAACACATGTCTATGGTTAGGAAACCTTAACCATCTTTGATCAACGAACTAGTCTAGTAGAGGCTTACTAGGGACATGGTATTTGTTTATGTATTCACACATGTATTTAAGTTTCCGATCAATAAAATTCTAGCATGAATAATAAACCTTTATCATGAATAAGGAAATATAAAATAACAACTTTATTATTGCCTCTAGGGCATATTTCCTTAAGTGGAACCTTAAGTACCTATCATATCGTCTGAGACATATGCTACCCTATATTTATCTTTATGTCAAGTACCTTATTAGCTTGTGAGATGTTATTTATCTTGTGCCCTATCATTATGCTCATATGCTATTTCCTTGCATCTATGCTTACATGTACCTTATTCTGTTAATGCAAGTATTGTCAGTATATAAAATATAGGGGGAGTGTTGATCCTAGTGTGTGTGCTTTGCATTCCAAGGGCATACTCAATTAGTGCACACATCTAGGGGGAGTCCGCCTATATTTTGTAGATGTTGGGTTTGCCTTCTTTCTAGTTCCATTCTTGTGCAAATCCCGCGTTGCCATCAATCCACCAAAAAGGGGGAAATTGTTAGGGCATATTTCTCCCTTAGCGTTTTCGGTGATTGATGACAATGCATTTGCGGACTAATCGTGTGCATTGAGCATTTCAAATATTCTATCATATGGCACAAGACGATTCATGCCCCTCTGAGCTATTAGGAAGACGGTGTTTTTCTTGCGTTTCATTTTCGGTGGATTTGAGTTGTAGGATCACCGTACTATTAAGAGGGGATCTGCTTCGAAAAGATTTGGGCGGAATCAACACATACACGGTCCTTTTGCACCCTCGTTCTTCCCCGGCAATTGAGCTTATCCTTCCTTTGTGCATGATCTTTCCAGAGCATCATAAGCGGTACTACCGCAGTTCAGTGCTAACCCCACTTCCGCTTATTTTTAGGTTCTGTAATTGGGCGGTAGTACCACTCTAGCAGTACTGTGGCCCTGGCTACTACTCCACTACCGCAGAGTTACTGAGTTTTTAGCTACTAAGCGGAAGTGTCGTTCGTGCGGAGCAGTAGTACCGCTTCGGCGGAACTACTGCACTGAGTATCGCTTATATTTTGCTCTCTGGATAGCTCTGTCCCTCGAGCGGCAGTTGCTAGCGGTAGTACCACCCCGGGCGGCACTACCGCCCTGCCTCTATCTTCTACCGTTGGTTCCGGTTGTAGTTCAACACTAAGCGGAAATACTGCTCCAGCGGCATTACCGCCTCCCTGACCTGCTCAGTTGTACTCGGCGCCTGGAACTTCCGTGCCAGCGGAAGAACCACTCACCTGAGCGGTATAACCGCTTGTGCATGGGCTGTGGGTGCATAACGGTTGGATTTCATCCCCATTATAAAAGGGAGTCATCTTCTCCAAGTTGACTTACCTCTTCCTCCCCAAGCTCCATTGTTGCTCACAAGCTCATTCTTGCCCGATCTCTCTCCCTAGCCAATCAAACTTGTTGATTCTTTAGGGATTGCTTGAGAAGGCCTAGATCTACACTTTCAAAGAGAAATTTGATTCCCCCACTAATCCCTTGCGGGTCTTGTTACTCTTGGGTGTTTGAGCACCCTAGACGGTTGAGGTCAGCTCAGAGCCACATTTCATTGTGGTGAAAAGCTTCGTGATGGTGTTGGGAGCCTCCAATTCGGTTGTGGAGATAGCCCCAACCTTGTTTGTAAAGGTCCGGTTGCCGCCTTCAATGGCACCACTAGTGGAATCAAGGCATCTCGCATTGTGTGAGGACGTGAGAAGAATACGGTGGCCCTAGTGGCTTCTTGGGGAGCATTGTGCCTCCACACCGCTCCAACAGAGACGTACTTCCCCTCAAAGGGAAGAAACTTTGGTAACACATCCTCGTCTCCACTGGCTCCATTTGTGGTTATCTCATATCTTTATTTTGTGCAAGCTTTACTTGTGTTGTTTATCTTGCTTGCTAGTGTTGTTGTTATTGTTAGCATCATATAGGTTGCTCACCTAATTGCATATCTAGACAACCTATTTGTTGCTAAACCTAATTTGTCAAAAAAAAACTAAAAATTGGTAGTTGCCTATTCATCACTCCCCCCTCTAGTCAACCATATCGATTCTTTCAATATTGTAACTTAGTTTGTGTATATAACTGAAGCTCTTATTTAGATTCAAACACTGACAATGCTCATCATTAAACCATATCAACCTTGATGAATAAATTTTAATTATTTTAAAATTACATGATACCACATACTTAAATAAGCAAACATGTAACATGTCGGTTGACACAAATTCATCACCAAGATTAGAGGTCATATCAAAATAATTAAATATTGACACAGTTATTTTCATTGAAACAATTATTTTTATTTGTTTCAAACTAGCATTTATACACAAAAAATTCATTGTCTACGCTATACTCTCCCATCAAGTTAAAAGTAAAATTAACACTTCATAATAATTTTGAACATGTGATTTAAGTATTTTGAACATGCTTAAATAAGCAAACATGCCATAAGTCTTTGCAGTTTCCGCATTTCTAAACATGGCTAATGATGTTTGTTGAGAAATCTCAAAAAATGTTAGCTAACTCCCTTGTTGATTAAGGAAAGCTTCGCAAAAACCTGCACCTCTTGTCTGAATCAGCCTCAAACAGACCTAACTATTCACGAGCACACAGCGAGTAGAAACCGCACCAAACCACCATAAATGCGTATTCAACACAGCCAGTACACCGAGTACTACCGAGTTTATATTTTGAAGCAAACAGCCAGCACCCATACAATACAGTAAGACTCTTCATCAAGCAGGCTGTGAAAAAACTGAGCTTGCTAGAATGGAATTTTCGGCACACAAATCTACCAATCAGTTTCTGTGAATGTACACTGATCTACTACCTCTACAGATGAGAGCATCAATGGACTGTTAGCCGAGCAATGCGGGCAATCTCTACTTTCTTCTCCTGCTCCTACACATGAGAGCTGTCCATAAACTGTTAGCGGTAATCGATCTTGACATTCTAATCATCCATCAGCTCTTACTTTCTTCTCTTGCCCCTGTAGCTACTAAGCGACGACAGCCCCCCTGCAAACACCGACATTTCCGAGGGAAGGGGTGATGACGGTCGAATCATCGATGGGAGTGGCGAAAAGCAGCCCACGTCACCATCCGGAAGGTCAAGATCATATAACTCGTCAGCGAAGACTGCAAAGTTCGAACCAGTGCTTCTTTTTTTAAGGAGGCCAGGATCACTGGCTCTCAAGTCTAGTGCTATGTCCCTGGGTTCCAGCAGTAGTCCTAGTCCAGGCTCCAGCACCACGCTGTCAATCTCTGTCAGTGATTTCAATTGGCGTCCCAGTGAAGCAATGGTCTTCTGGCACTCTGCAAGCTTCCCGGCTGCACTAGCAAGCTCCTTCTCCTATACAAAGATCATGATTCATATTTAGACATAGAATATTGATTCTCTTAATTTATATGCATTCAGGTTAACAGGTGTGATGTTTGAGCTGCAACAACTTTAGTGGCCCTCTTTCTACTCTGGATCGATAATCGACAAAACACAAGTTCATATGAGCCACAATCACCAGATTCAGTATAAAGAGAAATTTACCTGCTTGGTCTTTAGGTCTCCATTTGAGTTTGCAAGCCTCCAGAGTTTCGCGTCCCGAATATCCCTTGACAACTGAGCCTCCAGCTTTCGGCATTTCTGTTCATAATCTTCTGACAGCAACCTTTCCTGCACAACCTCCCCTTGGAGGAAGCTCACCATGTTCGTCAGTTTCACAACATCGGCCTTTGATGCTTCAAGTTGATGCTCCATTGCCGTTCTTTGTGACTGCACAGACTCTTCCTTGGCAATGAACTCCGCTGCTGACAACATCTGTTCCTGCAGTTTTGCTTCAAACAACTCAACCTTCTCCGTAAGCTTCCGGGCATCCTGATGTGCAGACTCAACCTCTGACTCCAACACCCTTTTTATGGCCTCTAGAGCTTCTAGCTGCAGCTGGAGCTCGTCAGAGAACTCCTTTTCCTTAACCACTTCATGCTCAAGCGCTGTCACCATATCACGCAGTTTCACAACTTCAGAGTTGACTAACTGGAGTTCTGCCTCCAATGATTCCTTAACAGACTCCACAGAAAGAGATTTCTCTGCTTCTGCCAATTTTTCATGCAATGCCTTCTCTTTTTCAACTACCTCATTTTCTAGCGCTTTAATGATATCACGCAGTTTCGCTACCTCACTATTTGCTGAACATAGCTGTCCCTCCAATGATTCCTTAACAGCCTCAGAATGAGTTCTCTCTGCTTCAATCTTCATGTCTAGCTGTGCTGACAGTTCTTCATGCACTGTCCTCTCCTTTTCTATCTCACTCTCTAATGCTTCGATAATGCCACACAGTTTCTCTACTTCGGTGTTTGCGGAACACAGCTGTGCCTCCAATGATTCTTTAACAGCCTCAACAGCTGCTTCAATCTTCAGCAATGATTGTGTGGTGAGTTCGTCGCGCAGTGCCTTCTCTTCTTCTACCTGATTCTCTAGTGATTTGATGATGCCATGCAGTTTTTGCACTTCCTCGTTTGCGGAATACAGCTGTGTCTCCAACAATTCTTTAGCATTGCATGCAGCATCTGATTTTTCTTTGTGCTGCACAGAAAGAGCAGTCTCGGTTTCAATCCTCTCTTCCAATGATGCCACAGTCACCCGAAGCTCTGCAGCTTCAGCTGACACCAGTTCTAACTGTGACTCCAATTCCTTCTTTTCTGCATTTTCTCCCAATGAAGCAACAATCGCATGTAGCTCCTCAGCTTCTACAGATTTGGACTCCAGTTGAAACTCCAAAGCCTTTTTCTCCGAGTCCAATTGGTCCACATCTCCCAGAGCAGCATATTTGGAGTCATTTGCCAAATCCAATTGCAATTGCATTTCCACCAGCCTGTTCCTTGCCGCCACTAGTGCGTCACAGGAGATGTCAAGCTGATTTCTAGCCTCTATCAGAGCTATCTCAAGCTCCTTCTTATCGCTTTCAACTATTTCAACCCTCAAATGCAAATCTGCAACATGACGCCGCAATTCTTCATTTTCAGTTTTAGAAGAGTTGTTTCTCGTCACAGCCTTGTCGGAATCTGTCTCCATATCAAAGGTAGAGCTTGTCTGGTCTGATTCAGGCAATGCAGCCAACCTTTCCATCTCAAGGAAATCATCCATTAGGTCGATCTCAACAGGTCTATTCATAATATTTGTTGCACTAGCCTTCGCATTCCTGAACTGATCAAGCTCCGTAATCAGAGCAGATGCCCACGAGTCAGAATTTCTCAATTCACTATCAACAGCGACCATACATTCTGCACTGTCAGAGTGGCTGTCAGTTAGTGATTCTGCGCTTGGCGGAGGTCCAGAATCATTGACCAATGCTGTTTTCTGAACTAGATGATGTAACCTGCGGCATTCTGCCTCAACCCTAGCAATCTTTTTTATACTTTCCAGGTGCTGCTTGCTAGCTGTCTCTGCTGCTTGATTGCTCGAGTCTTTTTCCAGTGAGAGTATCTTCAGATCCTTGGACTGTACAAGGAGCTTGGCCTTGAGATCCAAGTTCTCTTTCTCGATTGACTGAAGCTTCTCTTGTAGATCAGGCTGTGCAGACACGGTGGAGGCTTCTGATTTGGTTGCTGCGAGCTGCTTCTTCAGCTCAGCAATACGGTTTTGCAGCTTGGAGTTCTCAGACTCCAACTCCTGGGACTTCTTGGTAAGTGCATCACGTATTATCTCCTCTTGTTCTTCCCGTACCAGGCGCAGCTGCCTCACGCATTCCTTGAGGGCCTTGTCTAGGTGGCTGACTTGACCCTCGAGATAATCATTTCTATGTGAAGCAGCTTCAAGCAGCTTCTTGATGGCAGTAGCTTCGACTTCAGCTTGTTCCCAACCTACATAAAGGTTATCAACGAAATGGTTGTGAACATTACTACATAGAATAATAAAGCTGAAAGTATCTTCCTCTTCTCTCTTGCAGAAATGAAGCTGAACAGTACTTGCAGAAATACAATCCATCAACAAATTAAAATTTAAGCTAATAAATCAAATATCAACAAAGAACTAGCCATGGACAGGGGTGTGTTTTTTTTTAGAAAAGGAGGATGACCCCCGGCCTCTGCATCTGGGCGATGCATACGGCCACTTTATTAATTATTCTCACAAGACCTTACAAAGTCATACAACAGTAAGACTAAAGCCGCCGTCTAAGCAACAAATGTCGCTACACCTATCCAGTTGATGAAGGGGCGCAGATAGCCTGGGCCTAATACCAAACAGACATCGCAGCCAAGCCAACATCTAAGACCTGAGACCCCAACCTAGCCACTTGCCGGGTCTGGGGCACACACTGGTCCGGCGTGCTCCCAGAGGCCGCCGCCGCCAACTGCCACCGCTCCATCTTCAGAACTGTACTGATGCATCAACCTTGCTCGGTCTAGCTATCGTCGACGCCACCACGGCGCCCAACGGCACCTCCTCCCTGCGCGCAAACAGCTGAGCACGTCGCGGTCGCCACTGATACACCTCAGCGCCATGCTACCAAGTACCACCAGCCGGCTCAGCTTGAAGTCCTTGGAAGATCTGTCGTGCGTAGCACCTGCCGACCAGGCATGACAAAGCGTAGCACCTGTCGGTCAGGCATGACTTGACATCTCCACCGAAGCTCCGTGCAAGACGAAGCCGCTCCACCTCCTGCCTCTGACTTACAGCGCTGCTCCACAAACGATGCTCCCAAGAGAGAAACGACACCGCAGTGCCGCCATCGTCCGATCTGGAACACCAGATCCTAAGGTTTCCCCCGGAGCAGCACGAGTGGGTCGACAGTAGTTACACGACGATGCCTTCATCAAGGTAACGGCGTAGAACGCCGCCATCGCCTGCCGTCGGCTCGGTTTTCACCGGCAACCATGTCTCCCCAACTCGCAGCCGGGACTAGATGATGGATCTCGAGATCCGATCACCAAGTTTCTGGCCGGCCACCGCCGACGAAGAAGATGACCACCACCACTGGCTACACCGGCCAAAACAGATCTGCCATGGGTGCCGCCAAGCAGTCCACCAGGCCCTCGACGCCGCCGCCGATCTAAAGCCAGATGACATGCCGCCGAAGACCGCATCGCGCCGCCGCCCGATCCAGGCCAGCCGCCACAGCCGCCGCCCGTGGCCCGAGACAGGGCCGACCGCCGCCGCCGTCGAAGCCAACGCCGTCACTTCTAGATCGGCCGCACCTCCACGCATGTTGGGGCCCCGCCATCCCTAAGACGCGAGAGGGAGGAAGAGCCCCCGCTACCGCCGTCGGCCTCCGGGCGCAAGCCGGCGGCGTCCTCCGGCGGTGGCGGGAGGAGGGGAGGAAGATGGGCTAGGCCCGGCGGCGGCTAGGGTTGGGGAGCCCCCGAGTTGCCCGAGCGGGGGGCGTGTCTGAGTGCCACACGCAACTCTGGACAGGGGTGTGTGGAAGTTAGCTATCCATGTGCCACAACCATGACTTGGTTTCGAGATCTTATGGGTTTCAACACTAGCCTACCCCAACTTATTTGGACCTGAAAGGCTTTGTTGTTGTTGTGGAAATTATAGGATGGCTATTTGTGTTGTTCTGTTGTATTGATCTGACCCTCATATGGGGTATATATAGAAAATAGAAGTACATGGGAGGGGAATTCAGAACAAGGAAAATTGGCCCCTTGCTCCCGACCCCCTCGCGCCACCACCCAGGGCGACACCGGGGGGACCAACTCCTTCACGCCGCCAGCCCTCCCGCGAGGCAGATCCCTGCCGCCGCTGCCGCCGGCACTGGCCGCGATGGTGGCGGCGCCCAACGCCAAAAGGGCTAGGGCAGGAGGGTTGCGCCGGATCTCCCATGAGGCGGCTGGGGCGCCTCGTGCTGGGTGTCCTCGCGCGGCAGCCACGGCGGCGTCCTGGCTGTGCGGCGGCAGCCGGCGAACCCATGGCTGGCGAAGTGCTCCGGTTGGATTCTCCGCTAGCTATGCGATGGGCGGCAGCGGTGGTGGCCTCTGAGAGTGCGCCAGACCGGTGTGACCTAGTCCCGGTATTGTGGCTGGGCTAGGGCATCCGGCTTTAGATGTTAGGCTTTGGTGCGATGTCTATTTGGTATTAGGCTCGGACATTCGGCACCCCTTCATCAAGGGGATAGGAGTAGGGACAGGTGTTGCCAAGATGGTGGCTTCAGGCTTAGTGATGTATTACTTTGTAAGGTCATTGTGAATAATTAATAAAATGGTTGCATGCATCGCCCAGATGCAGAGGCCGAGGGTATATCCTCCTTTTCTAAAAAAAGAAGTACATTGGAGGGAGAGAGACTTGGAGTAGAGGGTAAGTCGTACATGATTTAAACCGATTCTATCTTTAAGTGCTAATCTCTAACTTAAACATAATTATACTTCTAACAGTTGTTGTTGTAAATGAAATATGGGACTCCCCTTGACAGAATATATAATTTTCTACTATGGAGCCCGCAAAGGGGCTGTAGATACCGCTGTACGAACAGCAGATGCTGGATACCTTATACGTAAACTTGTTGAAGTTGTTCAACATTTTATTGTGCGTAGAAGAGATTGTGGTACTATCCGAGGTATTTCTGCGAGTCCTCCACCGGAGTTGTTGAATATCAACAACTTATTACACAAATCCCATTTTTTAGAGCGAGTAGAAGGAGTAGGTTTTATTAGCGGAGAAGAAACAGCAAATTGGGGCTTATCAGGACTGATGTTATGAGCTTCTGAACAAAGAAAAACTGTCATTATTATATTATAAAGGATGAGCTTAATTTGTAAGCGCCTTTTCTTATTCTAGCTGACAGAATTCCGTTGGTCTAATTTAGGACTTCCCCATTTATTTTATTTTACCTAATTCTATCTACACCCCAGGGGCTAATACAGAAACAGAACAGTCCTTTCAGTTTTCTGATCATAGAGTATATAAATGCTCAAGAACATATGCGGGAATCATTCGATTCCCTTCAAGCTTACCTGCAACAGCCTCTTCTGTGACTTTAGCATGCTGCTTAACCAGATCCTCTTTATCACTAATAGCCAAAAGGGCAGCAGCAAGTTTTTCATTCAGACTTTTCATGGTCTCCTTGGTCTCTTCATCTCCATTTGATGATAGGTATGATTCTAGTGACTGACCATGCTGTGGAGAAAAACCATTTAAATTAACTCTTGATGCTAGCTTCTCATTCGACAATTTTGGTATTCCAATTTCTTGGGTCTCATCATGCCTAACCCTCAAAGAGACTTTGGGTGATTGACCATGATGTGCTGAAGCATTGTTTGAGACAGGCCTCAGAACCTCCTGCTTAAACAGGAGCAGAAAATTTAAATTCTTAAATAATCTTTTCTCACAAAAATGAAAATATGTGTAGAAGACGTGTGCAGAGTTAGTAATAGATGCCATCTGCACATACTACATCACATGAAAAAGTACCTCGCCTGTTTGTAAATAGATGACATTTAAACATTGACACGCTCTTCAATATGGATGTTCAACCATTAGTTTTTGTAGGAGCATGCTAATAGAAACTCATGAATGTATTTGTAGGACAAACCAAACGGTACTATTTTCACCTTATCAATCCAAATATATCTGTATCTACTAGTAGTAGTCAAAGTTAGAATAGTTTGACTGCAGGAACTTTAGGAAGTCAATTATTCACCTAAGGCAGGAGGAAACATACACATGGACTATTGCAGAACTTAATACCTTTGAAAAAATAGAAGTGAGGTATAAATTTCAAAAGCAGTACCTAGTACCACGTTTTAGTAACTTTTTGAGCATCAACAGAAGTCAAGTTTGTTTGAATTAATGAACTAGATGATAAAATCCGGAGAAGACCTGATCTGTGTATTACAAAATTGTAAGCATACTGTATTCACATCACCGATCAAGTCCTTCTGGTAGCTACCAGAGCCATTTTCTTTAACCATCTATGTGAAACCATTTTTCTAGAAAACGAACGACCTATGTTCTTCAGGCTTTCGATTGCATTTGTTTGCCAATCATTCAGAGTAGCCTATGCCCTATAGTTGGTGCGAGGTCTGAGGACTAGGGAAGCATCACTTAAACGTTTAGGTCCTTTGCAAGGTACTGCTGATATTCAACTATTAGGAAATACACTTGTTTCATCGAAAATCAAGAACAGACTTTACCAGTATTGGCGAACATTCAGAAATTGCTAAAATCCTCTTATGGATAGACATAGAGCCTCGGTTGACAAAGTATCATAGTTGTGGCTCAACAAGTAAATCTTACACAACTGGAACTAATCTTACATTTGATAGGTTGAAAGCTGTTGGCCTTTCTCTATCACAAGATTTCCCACTAATAGGCAATGGCAATGTACTCAACAAACATTAGCATCTGAACACATGTCCTACTTGAATCTGATCAAACTATGAGTTTGTATGCTTTATCAATCTGTCCAAGGCAGCAAGCCTATAAATTCTTTATTTATAATGTAAAGTTCAGAACTTCCCTAATACTAGAATTCATTGCCCAAACCTCGAGAAAGAGCCACATTCAACAAAACGGCTCCCCATGATAAGAATGTGCTAACTACCTTGCACTCATGCTGAGGTGAAAAGATTTGCAGGATACAAAATGAAGGCACGTGGGTAGAACCTGATCGCTGGAGCAGCACTGAGGATGCGATGACACGGGCACAGAGCTCTCGCTTGCCCCAGGACTATTATCCGAAGGCTTGCGCCTCCAGAGCCAACCCGTGCGGTCCATAACCATCAACTATCCGAAAGATGGAAAAAGTGGTTCTCCTTTCTCAGCTACCACCAGCATATGCAGGTTTGATCAATCAACATTGGCACAGGAAGCGATGCAGAAAGATCTCCTCATGCAGTGCTGCGCTGAAGATGACTAATCTGTATCAAACAGCAGCCAGTTGAAAATTGCTAGTATCAGTGATCACTCGTTTATGATACCGACCGACAGGTAGAAAAAGATGCAACTCCCAGTTAATGACACCAACCAGGAACTGTAGTCACGATTGACAGGAACTAATTTTGCAACGACTGAGACCAAGCAGGAACTAGGTTGGATTCAGAAAAAAACCAGCAACCCGGGAATTTGTTTTTTTGGCAAAGCTCAAGAGTCAAAAGTGGGCAAGACCAATACTGACCAATACAAAGTCCCAACTATGCCCTGTCCAGAAATTCCAACTAAGAACAGCCGGCCCGAAAAAAGAGATTGCTCTTCTGCCTTAACATCAGGAGAAGAAGGTGCGAGCAAAATAGTAGCAAAAAAGTTGCAATGCGTCACTCCAAAAGTTGTAGCCACCGACTGCTCTCAACTCCCCCAAATAGAATAGAAACACAAGAGGAATAAATATGATTATTTTTTTCTTCTTCGAGCAACCAAGGGAATGATAATCCTTGGGCAAAGAACAAGAGGCACAATCCCTAAATCCCCAATTCCTCCTCGCCAATCACCTAACCCAAAGCTAAGCCCCGCGCAAATATGCTGAAACCCCCAAATCCAGACCTAACTTGAAGAGAAACCGGCAAAGACCAGCCCCGGGGAAGCGGGGAAAGAAGAAAAGCAGAGCGGCTAGAGAAACTTCATGGCGGAAACCAAGAAGGACGAGTCCCGGTCCCGGAGAGTAAGGCGGGAGGGAATGGGCTGCATTAATACCTGCTATTTAAGCATCACACGGAGCAATGCCCCCGCATCGATTGCAAGAACTCCGTGAACACAACACTCCACTTCTTTTCTTTAATGTTTCTCTTTTTATTTTCTCTCTCTCTCTCTCTCTCTCTCTCTCTCTCTCTCTCTCTCGGATACTGGATGGGTGTGCAGGCTGGGCTAGGAACGGAAAGCGAGAAGCGTCAGCTCACGCAGTCGCACAGACGGACGCAGATCGGAGCGAGAGAAGACGAGCCGAAAAGCGGAGTGGGGAAAAAGGGAGCGGGAGGGGAGCTGGAGAGGAGGTGGCCATGGGCGTCGGCACTGCTGCTGCAACAGCTTGGCCACCACCACCACCGCCTCCTGCAGCTTTGGCCATGTGAGATGTCATGGTCCTATACTATAGTACGAGTACTTTCCAGTTCCCAACTGAAGTAGTGCATCGGAGGAAGAAATAAATGCTCGCAGCCGCAGCAAGAATCCAAAGCGGCTCTTTCCCATTCCCGCAACTAAAATAAATGCAGCGAGCGGGAATCCGAGGTGCACACTCACCAGCACCGCATCAATGGTGGTCGCCGCCGGCCGGCTTTGCCTCGCTCCTTCCTTCCTTCCTTCCTTCCTTCCTTCCTTCCTTCCCGCACGGGCAGCTCGAATCACCGACGCTCCGCGGTCCTCTCCCTGTCTGTCGTAGCACAGTATACTACTAGGAAAGGACTACCTTGTAGCCTTCGTGGGTGCTTTTGTTGATGCAACCACTGGATGGGTGGTGGTGGTTAGCAGTGGCGGAGACAAGCCCCAGGCTGCCCGGGCGGCGGCCTGGATCGTGAGGCTTGGCTCCTTTGTTTACTGTAGCAGATTTTACACTGTTTAATACTGTACCAAGTGATTGGCCTGGGGCTTGCCCGGGTCGTGGCTTGATCCTAGCTCCGCCACTGGTGGTTAGTGTTCCTTGCCGTTGGGGACGGAGAGCGAGATTGCAGCAGCGGATTAGGGTTCTTGGCGTAGCTCGGTTTAGTTTACTTTAGTTTAGCGTGAGGCGTGATTCGGTTTGGATTCTCGCGGGCGATGTGGGGGTTGTCGTACGCCTGACGACGCGCGGTTTGTGTCTTGCCCCCGCCTTTTCCTCGGCTCGCCCCGCGCGTCCTTGGCTCGTGTGCCGCGTGGGGGTCCAGCGGTCTCGCCCGACCGACCCCGGAGGCCACGGCCCCCGCCAGCCAGACGGTATGGGGATACTCTGCCGCCCGTACGGCGGTGGAAACCGGACTCCGGACGGCGGCGGCTCTGGCGGGGCGGGCCGAGACGACGACGGCGGCGACTACACCCGTTTCTACAGGCTTCTCGGCATGTAGATGGCGGACGGTGGCCGCGGCGCAGTGGCTAGGCGTAGTTTGGCGTACCAGTAGGCGTAGTTTGCATTTTTTTTATAAATTTTAATGAAATTTCGCCGAGTTCGTGCTAAATTGCTGAGTTTACGACATATTTATACGAAATATCGTCGAGTTGGCATCGACCTGGGGCGACGACGGGGAACGGAGTCGCCCCACGCGCCAAGTTAGCGCGGCTCTTTTTCACCGCCCCGGCCGGAGATGCTCCAGGTCGCTGACGCGCGGTGGCGCGCTGGACGGCCCGGCCTCGTCCTCCTCGTCACCGTCGAGGACGATGATGTTGCCCTCCTCGCGCCCGCGGCGCCGAGCCTGGAGCTCCGTCCGGCGCTGGCGGCGCACCTGCTCGCGGACGTAGTCCTCCTTCGCCCATTTGAGGGCGGCCTCGTCGTCGGAGGCCACCATGTCGACGTGCTCCGGCTTCACGGGGAGCACGCCCGGCTCGGGCTTCGGCCGGACCAGGCGGAGGGAGCGCGGGGAGGGGCGGGCACCCTCGTTGATGATGACGGCGCCGTTGCGGGTGCGTCGCCAGAGCAACGTCTCCTCCGGCTCTGACTTGACGGGGCGGAGCGCCGGCGAGCCGGAGCCCGACGACGAGGACGTCCCCAGCTCCATCCGCCGCGACATCCAGGAGCTGCCACGACGGCGAGAGAACGACGGACGCGGCGGGTACTCGAGGCGCGGCGTGTTGCCGATCTCGATGTGATCGAGGACGGCCTCGAGGGTACGGCCGGGTACGCCCCACCACTCGCGCCGCTCGTCGGCGTTGAGGCGTCCGCGGGGGATGATGTCGTTAGCGGAGACGATCTGGTCTTCGCGGCGGTGCTCGAAGAACATCGTCCACAACGTGTGGCTGTCGGCGGCGTCCTCGGCTCGCTCCGCTGCTCCTCCGGCATCGACGAACGGATGCGAGCGATCTCGGCCCGCCGTGCCGCTCCTTCGGGCACTGGCGGCACCGGGACGCCGCTGGCTCTCAACTTCCGGTTCCCCGGCACGCGCATGTCCGGGGGCGCCGGGTACTCGGCCTCGTAGAGGAGGCGCGCCTCCGGCTCCTGGAGATGGCGGCGGCCGAAGTTGTTCGCCGTCGCGCCGTCGCCTGGGAGCCTCTCAGCCATTTGCTCGTCGGTGGGAAGAGGGGAGAGTGTTGCTTTGTGCGGCGGATGCGAGGAGGGATGTGAGTTGTGGCATCCACCGGCGGGGAGGTCGCCTTATATAGCCGCAGCGGGGCGGCGAGAGGCTGCATGCCGGGCGACGCGTGGCGGGAGCGGGCGGGACGCGCGTCGGTGGCGCCTTCACTGCGTCGCCCGTGAGGCATCAATGGAGGCTGACCGGCGCGGCAGCGCGGCAGCCTTGGCCAGCCTTGGCATTGATTCCGGCGGGAACCGGGGCGATGAGGACGACGAAGCGGCGTCTCGCTGACTCGGCGGGCCCGTCCTCGTTCGTGCCAAAAACACGTTGTCCGGCGCCCCCAGCGCGCCGGGTTCGGCCTGGGTCCGCCGGCGCCAATTTCGGCCCAAACCGGCGAAAAATGTGTTTGGGCCGATTTTGGGCGCCAGCGCGAAAATCACCTTGGGGGACGTGTTGGGGCGCGGCTGGAGATGCTCTAAGGCCAACTCTAGCGGACGACCCCAATGGACATTCGTTTGGCCCGGATTCTGTCCGTTTGGGGCAAGGAATGAGGTTGTGTCCGGACCTTTTCTGGGATGCGACGCCCGTGCGTTTAACGTGCGAACGCATCTTTTGGCCGCATTCCGTTCGCCTTCTTTTTCAAACGCAAATATTCGAATAAACACAGCCCGTAGTTCATGCCAGTGGCCCTAGTTCACGCTGACAACACAGCCAGCCTACACGACCTCGCCGTCAACACAGCCAGCGGCCGGCAACACAGCCAGCCTCCAAAAAAATAGTTTTATTGCCGGCAACACAGCCAGCCTTCAAAATGAATAGGTTTGTAGCCGACACACAGCCAGCAGTCGGCACTCATGCTAGCCTTCAAAAAGAACGCGCACGGCTCGTAAATTGGTAGGGCGGAAACACCTTTCTTTCATGGAATGTTTTGTGAACTCTTGTCCAAAAAAAAGTCCCTTTTGTTGCGCATCGATCCTTGGATCTTGGACAACCTCCATCCAACTTTGGTAAATCAACTTATCCGCCTCTTATGAGTATGATCCCGTACGAATGCTCTTCTTCCTCTTTTGTGCTTCCGCTCTTTGGGTGAGCTCGTCGATGAACAATGGCTCGCCCCCAATATCGGCGCCTTCCTCTTCTTCATCACCTTCACCTTCGGAATAGATGTCATCATCTTCATGCCACGAGTCACCATGGTCGTGGGCCTTAATGTCTTCATTGGCAACGTACTGGCCACGGCATCCTGACTCTAGGTCTCATCGGGATCGTAGGCATCGCCGTGCCCACCCATCTGGAAGGCCTTGCCACGCCCTCGTAGATGACATTCTCCATGAACTGGTTGTAGAAGGGGTCGTCGACCGTTGGCGTTGGTGTTGGCATTTCGCGGAACAGGACGCGGAGCGACGACATGGTGGCCGTAGACAGCGGCCGTGCTTGCTTTCTTTGCATCTCGACGGACGGGCAACTGCCGCTGCTGGACCCCCGCGTGACATTGAGGTCGATGACGGCCGAGGGGCGTGGGGTGGACGGCGCGATCAAACCAACGTCCGACGACCATGAGAAACGGGCCTGGCCTTCGTACCTTGGTGGAGTAAAACCGGGCGACAAAGGCGTGGTCCGCAACAAAGGCGAGGGGCACTGCGGAGGCAGGAAGACCGACGAGCCTGTGCTCGCTGGGCCGACGGGCGCTGCCGAGAAACTCGTCGGACGGCAAATCCCAAGCATGAGGAGGGTGTGTGCTTTGTTGACGATGTCATCCTTCTCGTCGACGTCAGCCTTGCGCCACGCAGCCTCCAACGCGGCACGCTCGGCAGCGAACATGGTCGCGGCGTTCTTGCCCTTGGCCGCCGCCCGCCGGTTCCTCCTCTTGGCCGATTCCGCGTCCAGCTTTGCAAGCTCCGCCGGCGTGAGTTCCGACCGCGGCTTCATCGGACCCTTGGCCACCTTCTTCTTCACCTTTCCGGGTGGGTTGATGGCCTGGCCGCCGAAATTTGGTGGGGCATCGGCCATGGCGGGAGGGTCGTGGGTGGAGGGGAGGTCGGGACATGGGAGGGTTTGGGAGAAATGGCGTGAAATGGGGTGTCTGGCAGGTGCTTTGTGCCATCGACGGGCGGGCCAGGGGAGGACAAGCACGTGCGTCCCGCCCGTCCGCGTGCTGTCCGTTTCACCTCAAAAGCGGCCCAAACTTGTGCCGGGGATGGGTCGAAAGCGGACATAAAACGGACTAAAGCCCGTTTGCGCCCGCGCGCTGGGCCGTCTGGTATGTCCGTTTTGCCCCAAACGGATGCACCCGGACATGATGGGTTCACGCGCTAGAGTTGGCCTAAGGCCTTGTATAATGCAAGGTGCTTCGAGAAATAAACCAGGCTTTCCTTAAGCACGATGCTTATTTGTACAGGACAGACGCTTAATCAGGTGTCTCTCCTGTAGAAATAGGCACCGGTGCTTCAAAAAACCCGGTTTATTTTTCTAAGCACCTAGCATTGTACAAGGCCTAAGGCAACTCTCAGTCGGACATGCGTTTTGGCCGCTTTTCGTTCATTTGTGCGTTTTGGCCACTTTTCGTTCATTTGTGTTGGCTCGCCGCTCTCCTTCTGTGTTTGGGTCGGCCGCTTATAGCAACTCCAACGCGTTGATCCATTTCATCCGCGCGTGTTTATTTGGGTCAAAACGGACATAAAAGTCGGCCCAACGCGCCGATCCAAACGGACGCGCGTCCGTTTTTTGTCCGCCTACCGACTCATTCCTGGCACAAATTTCGGCCTTACTTGCATCTGTGCGGACACGAAACGGACACGTGCGACGCCGCCTACTCCTCCCCCTGGCCCACCAGTCGACACAGCCACCACCATTTCCTCCCACTTTTCGAAAAACCGCCCATGCTCCCGGTCGCTAGCCATGGACGACGTGCCGGCCCTCAAACGCTGCCGTCGGCCTCACCTCCCTCGCCACCTCCGCCCTCACCTCTGTCGCTCCACCGGCGGCAAGCCCCGCGCGCCCCACAAGACCGCAGCGCCACCCAAGAAGAAGAAGAAGTTGACGCCCAAGCAGCGGGTTGTGCAGTCGGCCAAGAGGAAGGGTCGGAGGCACGCGCAGGACCGCAAGCTCAAAGCCGTGGCCACCGCCGCCCTCTCCGCAGCCGCACAGCAAGAGGAAACCAATGCCCAAGTCGTTGCGACGACGAGGGAGGCCCTGCTTTACCTAAGGTTAAACCTTAGCCATCACGGGCTCGTCGGCGCCGCCGTAGCCGCGGCCAGCACGGCTCCTCGGCATGTCCTTGGGTGGGAGTACCATAGTCGCCGCACGTGTCTACTACTCATCCGATTCCCGGCTTCCATGTCTACCCGCAAGCCTCTCGCTTCTCCGGGGAATGCTTGCCGAAGGTGAGCGTGGTGGCGCCGTCCATGCCCGCGCCCATGGCCATCGACCTCAACGCCACACCAGTGGCCGGTGGATCATCCTCTGGAGGGGTGAGGAAACGCCCACGGGAGATACCAGCTGACATGCATCCTGATGCCCACAACCTGTTCGACGGAATGCTGCCCATCGGTGACGACAAGACGGCCAACTATTTCATCATCGAGAACATCATCTTCGAAGGCGGTGCGGGCACGGCTGCCCTCGATCCCGACGAGACCCAAAGCCAAGACGACCGAGCGCCCTTCATGCCCGCCACCTTTGATCAAGCTGGCATGGACGAGCCCTTCGTGCAAGACCAGGTCGGCATGGGCAGCACCTTCCCGCTCGACCATGAATTCCCGGAGGACTACGACCTTGAGGAAGAGGATGAAGTGGACATCAACGGGGAGCTTTGTTCAAGGACGAGCTCGCCAACCAAGCTGGTGCAAACAAGAAGCGCAAAATCAAGCGAAAGAAGGCAACGCGCAACCGAAGGACAAACTCCTTTGCGAGTGCTGGAGGGACATTGGACAAAACCCCAAGGTTGGCACTGAGCACAAGGCATCTACCTTTTGGCTTCATGTTCATCGTGAGTACCATGAACGCAAGTAGTTTGCCCCGTACCAAATGGAGAGCAAGCGTGGGTGGGTGTCTCTCTCGAAGCGATGGAGGTGATACAACAAGAATGCAATAAGTTTTGTGCAACCCTTGAGAGCATCCAGGCACATGTCGTGAGCGGCCTGGGCCTCAAAGATATGGTATACATGCGCCCCTCTTCATATCCGTTTCTGTTGTGCTTGCATGTCCATTTGCTCGTATGCTTGTATGCTATTCATTTGTAGGCCTTCCAAGCTTTGGAGGCATTCAAAGCCCAACATGACGGCAAGTCCTTCAACCTCACCCATTGTTGGATGGTCATCAATAGGGAGGAGAAGTTCAAGGCACAATATGTCGTCGCCAAGGTGCGTGGGGGGAGGAAGCCATCGAGGAGCATGGGGAGAGCGAGAAGCCACGGCCGTGGGGGAAGACCAACTCTAAGAAGGAGGAAAAGCGTGATGCGGCGTCGATCGCCTTGCATGCCACTTTGGAGGGCATGATGAGCAAGAAGGGCACGAGGGAGGAGAAGCACCGGCAAGACAAGGAAGAGCAAATGAACGCCTTCATGGAGATCCAAAGGAGGAGGCTTGAGCTCGATGTGGAGAAGCAGGCCAAGATGCTTGATATGGAGGCAGAGAAGCAAGCGAACATGCTCGAGATCGAGGCCGCCAATGCCAAGACCAAGGCAAAAGAAGTGATGCTCGCTAGCATGATGATGGGGGTCGAGATCATGAAGGTGGACTTAAGCACGGTGTTGCCGAGGAAGATGCCATGGCTCGAGAAGATGCAGGCCGACATGCTCAAGTTCGATGAGGAGTGATATATGGTGGAGAGTGCCATCTTTTTTGTATGCCGGCAAGTGTGCGGGCATTACCACGGCCGAGATGGCGTGGTTGAACTCTCGCCCCTTTTTGTGTGCTGGCATGTGTGCCAGTCGCTGGCAAGTGTGCCAGCATGAACTTTGTGGTGGGTTTTTTGGAGGCTAGCATGTCGCCAGCATGAACTTTGGGCGATGGCATGGCCGCTGGCATGATCTATGGTCACGAGCCTTTTAAAAATTGTGTGCGGACATGAAATGGGTCGGCGCATTGGGCACATGGCCGACCCAAACGCAAAACGGGGCGGACGATGAGCGGGCGGCCAACCCAAACGCAGGAAAAGCGGACAAAGTGCGTGTCCGTTTGGGCCGGCGCGTTGAAGTTGCTCTTAATGCCCGGACCCATTTTCGTCCTCGCTGCCAGTTTGCGGCCATTTTTTTTCTCTTTTTGTGACATATCTGAAAGTGCGTTATATCGACTACAGGGGGGTGAATAGGCGATTTTTATGAATTCTTCACTGGGAATTTGTGGGTGAGGAAATTTCTTAGCGAAGAACTACTTGCAGCGGAATAAGTACTCAAAAGTATGCATAGCAGAACACAAGCATAGTCATCATGATGAAATGAAGACAAGCACAAAGTACAAAAAGCATAAACACAGGATAACACAGGATGAAGACAAACAGACTGAAGAAATTGAACTGAGGAAATTGAGAAAGTCTTCAGTCAAAGTCTTCAAACACAGATATGAACAAGTGCACAACACAACAATGAGGAAATGAAAGAGTTGAGGAAATAGAACCAGTTGGCTTGGTGAAGACAATGATTTGGTAGACCAGTTCCAACTGATGTATCAGTTGTACATCTCGTTAGGGCGGCTAGGTATTTAAACCTAAGGACACACAGTCCCGGACACCCAGTCCTGAACACGCAGTCCAGGACACTTAGTCCTCACCGTATTCCCCTTGAGCTAAGGTCACACAGACCTCGCCCAATCACTCGTGGTAAGTCTTCAGGTGACTTCCGAACCTTCACAAACTCGGTCACTCGGCGATCCACAATTTCCTCTTGGATGCTCTAGACCATGACGCCTAACCGTCTGGAAGAAGTACAGTCTTCAAAGGTAACAAGTGTCGGATCCACGCAGGATCAATCTCTTCAGTGATGCTCAATCACTTGGGGTTTGTAGGTGTTTGGGTTTGGGTTTTCCTCACTTGATGATTTTCGCTCAAAGTCCTCGGAGGATGGGATGCTCTCAATTGACAAGTGTCAGTTTCTCTCGGAGCAGCCAACCAGCTAGTGGTTGTAGGGGGTGGCTATTTATAGCCTAGGGAGCAGCCCGTCATGAGAAGACATAAATGCCCTTCAATGATATGACCGTTAGGTGGGTAGATATTTTGGGACAGCTGGCGCATAGCACAGCAACGGTCAGAAATTTGAGTATCAAATTCCTCAGGGCTATCATGTTCCTCACTGTGTAGGCAATCCACACTGGCGAATTCCTAACTCCTCAGTCAGAGCAAATTCCTCAGAGACCAGAAGAACTTCGTATCTGTCACTGAAGAATATGATTGAACTGTATGAGATTTCCAATGGCTTCACTCGAAGGGATTGGTAGGTGTAGGATTTTCAGTTGAGCATCACATGGAAATTATTCCTTAGTATTTCCTCGACCCCCTTTAACAGTACGGTGTTTCCTATGATTCAAGAAAGAGAAAATGAAACTACGAAAACAAAAGTCTTCACGCTTCATGTTCCTCAAATGAATACCAAGTCTTCAAGGTCACACCAATTTCTTCACTTTCAAAGTCTTTAGAAAGTCTTCAGCAATCCAAAGTCTTCAGTCGAAGAACTTCATTTTTAGGGGTCGACTTTCTGTGTAAGAATCAAACTCCTCATAGACTTATAGTCCTGTGTACACTCATAAACACATTAGTCCCTTAACCTATAAGTCTTCAATGCACCAAAATCACTAAGGGGCACTAGATGCACTTACAATCTCCCCCTTTTTGGTGATTGATGACAATATAGGTTAAGTTTTCAACGGGGATAAACATATGAAGTGTAAATACTGATATTGAGGAATTTGATTGCAAGATATACAAGAACTCCCCCTGAAGATGTGCATAGTGAGGAATTTGCTTTTGAAGCAATGCACACTTGAAGAGTTGAATCATGGAGATCTCCCCCTATATCTTGTAATTCATACACGCATTTGACATAACATATGAAGAATTTGAAATGCATGATGAAATATGGTGACTGATGTAATTCAGCATGCGTGCAATAACATTAACGAGGAATAAGCATGCAGAAGAACAGCAAAAGTATCAGGCCACCATAGAGTTTAAGTTTACAACTCGATCCAACAAAGTCATCAGAAGAACGAGAGTTGTAACTTAAAAAAACGCCCATATAAGATAGACCCGCTTGAAGACTAACTCAAATTTCTTCCCCTTTGTCATCAAATGACCAAAAGGGTCGAAAATGAGGACTAACGTCCCTGAAGAATATCAAGGTGATGAAGGAGCGCCAGCGTTGTTGGGGTCGTTTGTTGTAGTAGGGCCTACCGCAGTGTCATCCAAATCTTCATGTTCATCAGTGTCACGTGATGAAGAATAGGAGCTGGCCACCAAGGAAGGAACCTTGACATTCTTGTACTTCTTCGGAGGAGGTGCAACCCAGTCAAAATCTTCCTTGAGACCCATTTTCTTCAGATCTTCTTCACCATATATGTGCAACAGAACAGCCCAGGTGCGGTTGAGGGTTTCATGAAGGTAGTAATGGTTTTTCTTCACTGCATTATGGGTAGCAGTCATGTTGTGAAGAATTGAACCAAACTGACGCTTGACCCATTTGTGATTGCGATCAACCTTCTGGTGAAGACTGAGGAGAAGCTCACGGTCAGTCATCACCCTGGGAGCTGTGCCTTGAGGATTTTGCTTGGGTGCGTTGGCGGCAGAGTCATGGGTGGCAGAGTCATGATTGGTGGAGTAGAATACAGCCTTGCGAAATTGACCATCCAATGGACGAATGCCTTCATCAATAACAGCAGTAGCCTTGCCCTTTTCATCAGCTGAGGAAAATGTTTGTTTGAGGACTTCAATCGGGGGCAAGTAGCTGCAATGATTCAGTGTATCAGCTTTGTACTTGAGTGAAGACCTTGTTCTGATGAATCTCATAATCCACAGAGCATAAGGCTTCAACTCAAATGGTGACATTGCGACATTGGCCAGAGTCCTCATGAAGAAATCATGGAAGTTGACGGGAACGCCATGAATGATATTGAAAAGCTGATTCTTCATGATGCCAACAACTTCTTCTTCATTCGAGTCGTGGCCCTTGATAGGACTCAATGTCTTCGTCAGAATGCGATAGACAGTCCGAGGCACATACAATAATTCCTTCACAAGGAATTTTGTTCTTGGGGCCTGACCTGGCTTCAATGGCTTCATCAGCACTTGCATATAGTGATCTGTAAGCTCAGGTTCATTGTAGACGCAACTAGCACCTTCAAGGGGAGGACTGAGAGGAAAATCACGAAGCAATTCAGTAGATGGTGCCTTGTAGTGAGTGTTTTCAGACATCCAGTCCAGCACCCATGAATTCACATCTTCAGAGTTTCCGGTGATGTGCAGAGTTGCATAAAATTGAAGAATGAGCTCCTCATTCCAATCACAGATATCAGTGCAGAAATTTAACAGTCCAGCGTCGTAAAGGACACTGAGGACTGGCCCGAAGCACGGCAGAGATTCCATATCCACGTGAGGAATGTGCTCATGATCGAAGACTTTGTCTTTGTTGAACAGCACTAAGGAATAAAAATTTGCCTGGCTGGCAGTCCAGAAATGCCTCTTCCGAATGCGAGCTGAGTCATAGAGGTTGTAATCAGTGAAGAATACGTGCTCGCCGAAGAAATCACCAGCCTTGAATTTTTGCTTCCGTGAGAATGGATCCTTTGGCTTGGGCAGAGGAGTGTCAGTCAGTTGCATGATGACCTCAGGAATCGCAATCTTAGGATCTTCAGGCTGAGGAATTTCTGGTTCCTCTTCAGTGGCAGCTTGGTTCTTCAAATCTTCATTTTCATTTTCTTCAGCACTAGCGGCTGGAATGTCTTCATGAGCTTCATCAGATCCCATTTGAACTGTAGTTGCTGGGTACTGAGGAATTTGTTGCAATGGAGTGAAGAGTGGAGAATTGGGGTGCTGACTTTCCCAAAAGTCATCATTCATCACTGGTGTGGTACATCCAATGTCCACATCTTCATCTTCCATTTCTTCAACGCCAGCCTCTTCAGCAGTAAACTGAGGCATAGGCGAGGAAACTGTGGGGGGTGAAGGGATTTTGTCCACTTCAATTTCTTCATCCATCTGCTCTGACGAAGCAGCAGAAGGATTTTCTTCATCAGATCCGCTAGGGATCACATATTCTTCACAAAAGGGATGATTTCCTTTGATGGCATGGAGGAAACTGGAACAACATCAATTGGATTAGCAAATGAGCTTGTCAATTTCTTCATCTTCTTCGGTGCTGAAGAATCTGAAGGAGTTGATGCTTTCCTTTTCTTCACTGTTGCACGCTCTGCAGCCTTGGTCTTCTTCACATCTGATGCAGATGGAAGGATTGGAGTTAGGGTAGGCGCAGGTGGAGCAGAGGAAAGTGGTTGATTTTCTTCAGACGCAACTGATGCAGTTGCCCTGACCTCTTCATTTTCTTCAGGCGCACCACTAGTGGGTGCCCTGGCAATTTCATCAGCGGTTGGAATGCAGTCATCAGCCCTGGAACTCACATTTTCTTCAGCAGCCTGATTGTCATCAGCGGTGCTGGCATGTTCTTCAGTTGGCTGAGCAGATGCTTCAGCTTGAGGATTTTCTTGTTGCGATGGGGCTGCAACATTGGAGGTGAACATCTTAGTCAGTTTAACAAACCTGACCTTGGCTCCTTTCCAATCAGCATAGTAGGCATTGAAATCATCGTTGAGGACTTTGATTTCAGACTGGATCTTCACAAGTTCATCAGTTGTCATAGAGACAACGTTGTTCTTCAGGAATTTCTCCTTCCTGTACTGTGCTTTCTTGAGCTGCTTGGCCTTCTATTTTTCTTCTTGGATGAAGGCAGTTAGCATATGACTTTGACCAGGAGTCAGCTTGAAGTCAGACATAGGAGTGTTTGAGTCCTTGTGCCAGAGATCAATGTAGTCGAGGATCAACTTTGGATCCAAAAGCAGTGGCACATTTGTGCCCTTGGCTCTACCGGCCGTGACTTGCCTATCTCTGATGATTTCAGCAAGTTCTTCATCATCAACTTCATCTTCTTCAGACGGCACTTGGAAGGCGACCTGCTTCTTGTGAGGACTTGGGCGAGAGCCTCGTCCAGCAGTGGTCTTTGTCTTCAGCAGAGAGGGTCCTGTTGAAGAATTTGGTGCAGCTGAGGAACTAGCTGAAGCTCTTGAGGCAATAGAGATGCCTGTAGTCCTTTGGCACGTGGCGAGATGCACAGGTGCCGAGGATTTGGCCGTGAGGGCTTAGCTGAGGAAATTGGCCGTGAGGGCATTGAAGAAGAGGCACTTGGCTTGTGCGCAGGCTTCTTTGCCATGGATTTCTTCGGCCTTACAGAGGCCTCAGCAGCAGCAGCAGCAGTAGAGTCTTCGTTGAATTTCCTCACTGCATCTTTTGCCTGTTTGGCCAGCTTGGCCTGGCGCTTGGCCCATTCTTCAGGAAAATCCTCACCACGCTTGATGCTAGTGGGATCTGCTTCTTGGCCAGGTGCCAATGGTGGTCTTGAGCATGGAGGAGTAACAGCGAATTTCTTCATGTATTTTGGAGTCACATACCTGTACTCCCTCCACTCTTTTGCCCATCTCCTCTCTATCCTCTGAATGCGCACCTTGCGCTGATTCTTATCTTCCTCAGGGGGTGTGCAGTACCCAGCATAAATGTCCTCAAGGATTTCAAAGGCAGTATTGATTTCAGGCCTCTTTCCTCCTTTCTGTGGCTTCTTTCCATCAGCCATTTTCTTCAGTTGAGGAATTTGAACAATTGAACTCTCTGAAGAAGTATGCAACTTTTCTTCGAGGAACGCTGCAAATGAGTTAAGTTGATGAGAACCTAGTGATTCAGCAGCGGACATGAGTACCTGTGAACAGAGTATAGTTGCGAGGAATTTGGAGAGGTCATATGCGTTCTCAGAAGGTTTTTCAAAAAGAACAAGTTTGAGGATTTTGACCAGATGAGTCTTGAAGAATTTCACTAAGCGTTCTTTATCTTAGGTTCCAGAGTTGTATAGATCGAAGATCCACACAATTGAGGAATCTTGAAGAAAAAATATTGCTTAGAGAAACGAATCAAGAACAGATGACATGTGAGGTGTTTAGTGTGTGAAGAATTTGAAGAACAAACACCTTTGAAGATTTTGTGGAAATCATTTGAATCAAAGAGGGCAGTAAAAGTAACTTTTAATTACCCTGAATGAAGAACTCGACGAACTGTGAGGTGGAGAAGTGAAGTTCGTCTGTGCAGATCTTCCACGCCCTAACTCGGCGGAGGAAGATGGCTACGATGGCGGCGGAGTGAAGATTTCCGCGGCCGGCGCAAGTACGGCGGCGACGAGGTCGAGGCAGTGAAGCTCTTCCTCACCGGCGACGATGAAGTAGCGGCGGCGCTAGGGTTTGAGAAGCTCGAGCTGGAGAGAGGTCGAGCGGAGTAAAAGAAGTGAGGAAGGGGAGAGGGGGTATTTATAGCCACGGTGAAAAACTGTTCGCCCGAAGAAATTGGACGAGCGTGCCACTGGCCCTTCTCATTCGCTTGACATGTGTCACCCACGTACTGAGAAGTGGAGATCGTGTTAGATCGTGGGTGAATAGATAAGTATATCGTGGGATGCGGAACGGTTTGAGCGGCAAAGCCGAAAATTTGGATAAGATAAGTTAAAAGTTCCGTTCGCAAATTCTTCAGCTGACAAGGACACAGTGAAGATTTTGAACGAGTTTCAAATAGAACGCACATGAAGAATTTGTGAATAGATTGGGTTGAGTATAGCATAGAGGGGGAAGGGTCCGATCACATTCACTTAGCAGAAAAACCAACTTGAAGAATTAGCCATAAGTGAATGCTGTAGAGGACATAAACTCATATATATATATAGCCAATGAAGAAAAATGACGGAAACAGTGAAGGCAATGCAAAGTTGAAGAACATGAACAACTGAGAAAAAACTCAAATTGAAGATTTTCAACTTTTGTGGTGGCGTGACCCACCGTATAAGAATGATGATTTCAGACACCGCGTACAATTGTCGTAGGGCTCTGAGAATCAAATTCTTCATTAATTTCTTCACACTTAGAGTGTTATTCTTCATTGATTGAAGAAAAACGTTTCTTCATGTGTTGCACATCTAAGTCATCAATTTTGCATAAGTGTTAGGATGAGTGTCCTTTTCAAAGAACATTCGAAGATTCTAGGATATTTAGCTCACAGCGCAACTTGCTAAAACTCTTCTCATCCAAGGGCTTTGTGAAGATATCGGCTAGCTGTTATTCAGTCTTCACATGCTCAATAGAAATGCCGCCCTTCAACACATGATCGCGAAGAAAATGATGACGAATCTGAATGTGCTTTGTCTTCGAGTGCTAAACTGGGTTGTGAGCAATCTTGATGGCACTCTCATTGTCACAGAAGAGAGGCACATTCTTCACGTTGATGCCGTAGTCCTTGAGAGTTTGCTTCATCCACGGCAATTGAGCACAGCAAGAACTAGCAGCAATGTACTCAGCTTCAGCAGTAGACAGTGATACGTAGTTCTGTTTCTACGAGGACCAACAGACCAAAGATCTTCCGAGGAAATGACATGTACCAGATGTTGACTTGCGGTCCACACGATCACCAGCATAGTCAGAGTCAGAATATCCAATGAGATCAAAAGCCGAGCCCTTGGGGTACCATAATCCTAGTGTTGGTGTGTGAGCTAGATATCGAAGAATATGTTTCACAGCCTTATGGTGTGATTCCTTCGGTGTAGCTTGAAATCGGGCACACATGCAAACACTAAGCATAATATCTGGCCTAGATGCACATAAATACAATAAAGAACCAATCATGGAGCGGTATACCTTTTGATCGAAGTCAATGCCATTTTCATCAGTGCACAGATGGCCATTTGTGGGCATAGGAATTTTGACGCCTTTGCAATCTTGCATGCCAAATTTCCTCAGTACATCCTTGAGGTATTTCTCCTGAGATATGAATATGCCATTGTGCTGTTGACGAATTTGAAGACCTAAGAAGAATTTCAATTCTCCCATCATAGACATTTGATATTCTTCACTCATCATATAGGAAAATTCATCACTATAACGTTGGTCAGTACAACCAAAGATGATATCATCAACATATATTTGGCACACAAACAATTCATCATCATAAGATTTAGTGAAAAGAGTAGGGTCGAGTGAACCGGGTTTGAAGCCTTTCTTCATGAGGAATTCCTTCAAAGTATCATACCACGCCCGAGGGGCCTGCTTGAGGCCATAAAGGGCCTTATTGAGTCTGAAGACTTTGTCAGGATGCTTAGGATCTTCAAAACCTGGGGGTTGAGCAACATATACTTCTTCCTCAAGCTTACCATTAAGGAATGCACTTTTCACATCCATTTGATATAAAGTGATATCATGATGGTTAGCATAAGCAAGTAATATGCGAATAGCTTCAAGTCTAGCAACAGGTGCAAAAGTTTCATCGAAATCAATTCCTTCAATCTGTGTGTTGCCTTGAGCTACAAGCCGTGCCTTATTCCTCACCACAAGGCCATTTTCGTCTTGCTTGTTGGCGTAGATCCACTTTGTGCCAATGATATTGTGTTTGCGAGGATCTGGACGATTAACCAGTTCCCAGACGTTGTTGAGCTTGAACTGATGTAATTCTTCTTGCATGGCCTGAATCCACTTATGCTCCAGAAATGCTTCATCTACCTTAGTGGGCCCTGTGATACAGACAAAAGCATAGTGCCCACAAAAGTTAGATAAATGTGAAGCTTTTGAGCATGTGAGAGGACCTGGTGCTTCAATGTCATCGATGATCTTTTCAACTTGCACTTCTTTTGCAACGCGAGGATGAGTTGGTTGTCGTCAAGGAACTTGATCAGCATTTTCTTCAGCACCATTTTCTTCAGCATTTTCTTCAGGTGCATTAGCTCGACGTTCTTCATGCTCTGGAATGAATTCTTCAGCAGATTCTTCGGTAGGAATGACATCCTCAGTAGCCTTGAACTTGATAGTTTCCTCAGGAGCTGGTTCATCTATCACAGAGGGTAGGTGCTCTATTTGCGAGCCATTAGTTTCATCGAACCGCACATCTACAGTTTCAACAACCTTGTGAAGAACGTTGTTGAAGACTCTGTAGGTGTGCGAGTCCTTTCCGTAACCAAGCATAAAACCTTCATGTGCTTTCGATGCAAATTTAGCATTGTGATGAGGATCTCTAATCCAACATTTAGCACCGAAGACTTTGAAATAACTCACATTGGGTTTCTTGTCAGTGAGGAGTTCATATGCAGTCTTCTTGAAGAATTTGTGAAGGTATACCCTGTTGATGATGTGGCACGCAGTATAAATTGCCTCAATCCAGAAGTGACGAGGCGTCTTGTACTCATCAAGCATAGTGCGAGCCATCTCAACAAGAGTTCTATTCTTGCGCTCCACGACGCCATTCTGCTCAGGAGTATAAGGAGCAGATAACTCATGAGTAATACCAAGTTCATCAAGATAGTCATCAAGACCAAAATTCTTGAAATCAGTTCCATTGTCACTTCTGATGTGCTTGATCTTCACACCAAAGCTGGTTGAATCCCTCGAGGAAAATCGTTTGAAGACTTCCTGCACTTCATGTTTGTAAGTAACAATGTGTACCCATGTGTATCGAGAGTAATCATCAACAATAACAAAGCCATAGAGAGATGCATCATTTGTGACAGCTGAGTAATTGTTAGGACCAAAGAGGTCCATGTGAAGCAATTCGAATGGTCGAGTAGTGGTCATGATAGTCTTTGCTGGATGCTTAGCCTTGGTCATCTTTCCAGCTTCGCAAGCTCCGCATAAGTGATCCTTGAGGAATTTGACATTCTCAATGCCAATGACATGCTTCTTCTTCGCAAGCGTGTGCAAATTCCTCATGCCTGCATGACCAAGTCGTCGATGCCATAGCCACCCTTCTGAAGCTTTTGCAAGTAGGCACACGGCTGGTTGCGGTCCTGTAGAGAAATCAACAATATACAAGTCTCCTCTCCTAAAGCCTTCGAAGACTTTGGAATTGTCAGCTTCCATAACCACAACACAACGATACTTGCCAAAGACAACAACCATATCAAGATCACAAAGCATTGAGACAGACATAAGGTTGTATCCTAAGGACTCGACAAGCATGACTTTGTCCATGTGTCGATCCTTTGTGATCGCAACCTTACCTAGACCCAATACCTGACTTTTGCCTTTGTCAACGAAGATGATATGCTTCAGATGCGATGGTGATAGGGGTGCATCCATCAATAGATTCTTGTCACCAGTCATGTGATTAGTACATCCACTATCGAGGACCCACTCAGTGGCTTTGGGTTGATCATCCTGCAGATGAATTAGTGCAGCTTACGAACTTCATATACTTCATCAGTGAAGAATATGACATCACAATTCATCAGACCAATTTCATCAAGCAGTGCAGCAGTTAAAACAGTATGAGGACGTGTGAAATGAAAGTTCATTTCTTCATGATTAGCCTGCGTCCTTTCAGGCACTTTTCAGGTCTCCAGCAAATTCTTCACACGTTTAAGTATGTCTGGAGACCTGACCCTGCATAAAAGATTAGTTCTTTTTCTTCACCACCCACATCTGAAGGGGTGGCAAAGAGTTCATCATTCTGCGAGCTCCATACGAGAAAGGTGGCATAGAAGCCAATCCATTCCGTTTCACATAAGAGGAGTTAGGGTAAGCATATGAATAAGCAGAGAAATTCTTCGAGGACTTATGAACATAATGATTAGAAGAATAGTGCTCATATTCATAGCCCTTAGCTCTTCCCTGCGAAACAGAGTTGTTAGCACGATGATGTTCATATGAGGACTGTGATCCTTTTGAGGAATTTGATCCATGTGAGGAATTTGGTCCGTATGAGGACTTGGATCCATATGAAGAATTTGGTCTATATGAAGAATTTGATTTGGGGTTCCTATTCTTCACAGGTGGTGTCATGAGGACATTCACCTGAAGACTTTCAAGGCACCTTTTGGGAACCCAGATTTTCTTCATAGGAGAACCGTTCCTGCAGTTAGTGCCAACATATCTAGCAAATACTTCACCATTCTGATTTTTGAACAGTTTATAGTTGGAGTCAAATGACTCATCAGAAGAATGAGAAGATTCACATGTAAAGCCAGATAAATTAGATGGATCAACTGGAGGTCCCTTTGCAGCAACCCATGAGGTTTTGGGGTACTGCTCAGGCTTCCAATATGTACCATCAGCATTGAGTTTCCTCTCAAAGGCAATACCCTCTTTCCTAGGGTTCCTGTTGAGGATCGGCTTTTTAAGCACATCACAAAGAGTCTGATGCCCTTTGAGGCTTTTGTACATGCCTGTCATGTACAATTCCTTCAGCCCTGCATCGTCAGTGATACTAGCAATGTCCTCAGATGAGGAATTAGTGATAGCAGAGACAGTTGAAGAATTTGTAGCATTAGAAGCATTTGAACATTCAGGTGAAGAATTAGCAGATTCACGTTCAATGCATTTCAAACATGGAGGAACAAATTCTTCCTGAGCAGCGCTGATTTGTTGAGCAAGTAATGAATCGCGCTCCTTCTGAAGATCTTCATAACTCACTCTTAGCTTTTCAAGATCTTGCTTTCTTTGAAGAAATTCATAAGAAAGCTTCTCATGATTGGATAAGAGAGTGTTATGTTGATCTTGAAGGGTGTGATACTTGGTATGAAGTCTCTGAAGACTTTCAGCCAAAGCTTTTGACTGATCCATTTCTTCACCCAACATATCATCGCTCTTATTTAGCATGCATTGAACTTTTTCCAAAGCTCTTTGTTGTTTAGTGGCAAGGGAAGCAAGTTTGACATAGCTGGGTCCAAATTCATCACCAGATTCATCATCACTTGACTCGGATAGGTAGCATTCAATTACCTCAGCACTTTTTGCCATAAGGCATGATGAAGAGGATGATGATTCTGGTTCGAATGTCATCGCTTTGAGAGATTCCTTGAAGTCCTCAAACCAAGGATCATGACGGGTTCGATGACCTTCATAGACCTCAGAGAAACGGTCCCAGATAAGCTTCGCATGATTGAGATGCATGATGTTCCTGAACTGATTTTGAGACAGACATGAGCAGATGACGTCCTTCGCCATGAGGTTGAGAAGAGTGTACTTGCGAATGTCATCAGCTTCCGCCGTCTTGCACAGATCGGTAAGACCAATCTCAGTGACGGTCCACAGTTCGCTGTTCATCGCCATGAGGCGCTTTTTCATCATGGCCTTCCACTTGGGATACTCGTGGCCTTCAAAGATAGGGCATGTCACTTTCTTCATACCGGCGGTCGACATAACTAAAACTCCAGGCGGTTAAACCAAAATCACATAGAACAAGGGAGTACCTTGCTCTGATACCAATTGAAAGTGCGTTATATCGACTAGAGGGGGGGTGAATAGGCGATTTTTATGAATTCTTCACTGAGGAATTTGTGGGTGAGGAAATTCCTTAGCGAAGAACTACTTTCAGCGGAATAAGTACTCAAAAGTATGCATAGCAGAACACAAGCATAGTCATCATGATGAAATGAAGACAAGCACAGAGTACAAAAAGTGTAAACACAGGATAACACAGGATGAAGACAAACAAACTGAAGAAATTGAACTGAGGAAATTGAGAAAGTCTTCAGTCAAAATCTTCAAACACAGATATGAACAAGTGCACAACACAGCAATGAGGAAATGAAAGAGTTGAGGAAATAGAACCAGTTGGCTTGGTGAAGACAATGATTTGGTAGACCAGTTCCAATTGCTGTCTTAGTTGTACATCTGGTTAGGGCGGCTAGGTATTTAAACCTGAGGACACACAGTCCCGGACACCCAGTCCTGAACACGCAGTCTAGGACACTTAGTCCTCACCGTATTCCCCCTGAGCTAAGGTCACACAGACCTCGCCCAATCACTCGTGGTAAGTCTTCAGGTGACTTCCGAACCTTCACAAACTCGGTCACTCGGCGATCCACAATTTCCTCTTGGATGCTCTAGACCATGACGCCTAACCGTCTGGAAGAAGCACAGTCTTCAAAGGTAACAAGCGTCGGATGCACGCAGGATCAATCTCTTCAGTGATGCTCAATCACTTGGGGTTTGTAGGTGTTTGGGTTTGGTTTTCCCCACTTGATGATTTTCGCTCAAAGTCCTCGGAGGATGGGATGCTCTCAATTGACAAGTGTCAGTTTCTCTCGGAGCAGCCAACCAGCTAGTGGTTGTAGGGGGCGGCTATTTATAGCCTAGGGAGCAGCCCGTCATGATAAGACATAAATTCCCTTCAATGATATGACCGTTAGGTGGGTAGATATTTTGGGACAGCTGGCGCATAGCACAACAACGGTCGGAAATTTGAGTATCAAATTCCTCAGGGCTATCATGTTCCTCACTGTGTAGGCAATCCACACCGGCGAATTCCTAACTCCTCAGTCAGAACAAATTCCTTAGAGACCAGAAGAACTTCGTCTCTGTCACTGAAGAATATGATTGAACTGTATGAGATTTCCAATGGCTTCACTCGAAGGGATTGGTAGGTGTAGGATTTTCAGTTGAGCATCACATGGAAATTATTCCTTAGTATTTCCTCGACCCCCTTTAACAGTACGTTGTTTCCTATGACTCAAGAAAGAGAAAATGAAACTACGAAAACAAAAGTCTTCACGCTTCATGTTCCTCAAATGAATACCAAGTCTTCAAGGTCACACCAATTTCTTCACTTTCAAAGTCTTCAGAAAGTCTTCAGCAATCCAAAGTCTTCAGTCGAAGAACTTCATTTTTAGGGGTCGACTTTCTCTGTAGGAATCAAACTCCTCATAGACTTATAGTCCTGTGTACACTCATAAACACATTAGTCCCTTAACCTATAAGTCTTCAATACACCAAAATCACTAAGGGGCACTAGATGCACTTACAATATCAATGGCCCAAGTTAACATAATTCAAACAAAATACAAATATATCATAGTTACACAAACGAATAAATATCTCATAGTTTACAAGCCAAAAAAATTAAATTTTCTCAAATACATTTGAAAGAAAAGATAGCCGATATATCTATTGGTTGTCAATGTGAGCCCACATATGCTCAACCAAATCATCTTGCAGTTGAACGTGAGTTTCCCGATCACGCACTTGATGATGAAATGCGGCGAACTGTGGAAATGTTGCCGCTCCTCCATGTCAGGCACAACATTGTCAACCTAAAACTGAAACCCTTGATCATACATTTCATCTGGATGCTCATTGATATGTCCATTTTGCATCATGCTTTATGTTGATATTTATTGAATTATGGGCTGTTATTACACATTATATCACAATACTTATGCCTTTTCTCTTTTATTTTATAAGGTTTAAAAGAAGAGGGAGAATGCCGATAGCCGGAATTCTGGACTGGAAAAGGAGCAAATATTTGAGACCTATTCTGCGCAACTCCAAAAGTCCTGAAACTTCACGGAGAATATTTTCAGATTCTTAATAATAATTAATACTCCTCTGATCTTGATCATGAATATGCTTTGTGAGTAGTTACGTTTGTTCCTGAGGACATGGGAGAAGTCTTGTTATATGTAATCATGTGAATTTGGTAATCGTTCGATATTTTGATGAGATGTATGTTGTCTTTCCTCTAGTGGTGTTATGTGAGCGTCGACTACATGACACTTCACCATTGTTTGGGCCTAGGGGAAGGCATTGGGATGTAATAAGTAGATGATGGGTTGCTAGAGTGACAGAAGCTTAAACCCTAGTTTATGCGTTGCTTCGTAAGGGGCTGATTTGGATCCATATGTTTCATGCTATGGTTAGGTTTACCTTAATACTTCTTTCATAGTTGCGGATGCTTGCGAGAGGGGTTAATCACAAATGGGAGGCTTGTCTAAGTAAGGGAAGCACCCAAGCACCGGTCCACCCACATACCAAATTATCAAAGTAACGAACGCGAATCATATGAGCATGATGAAAACTAACTTGACAACAATTCCCATCTGTCCTCAGGAGCGCTTTGCTTTATATAAGAGTTCGTCCTGGATTATCCTTTGCTACAAAAAGGATTGGGCCACCTTGCTGCACCTTAGTTACACTTGTTACTTGTTACCCGTTACAAATTATCTTATCACAAAACTATGTGTCACCGATAATTTCAGTGCTTGCAGAGAATACCTTGCTGAAAACTGCTTGTCATTTCCTTCTGCTCTTTGTTGGGTTCGACACTCTTACTTATCAAAAGGACTATGATAGATCCCCTATACTTTTGGGTCATCAATACTCTTTGCTGGCGCCGTTGCCGGAGAGTGAAGCGCCTTTGGTAAGAGGAATTTGGTAAGGAAACATTTATATAGTGTGCTGAAATTTACTGTCACTTGTTACTATTGAAAGTAATCCTTTGAGGGGCTTGTTAGGGGTATCTTCACCTCGACCGGAAGAGCAAAGAGTTGCTCCTCAACCTACTGCACCTACTGAAAATATTTATTACGAAATTCCTTTGGGTATGATAGAGAAACCGCTAGCTAATCCTTATGCAGGAGATGGAACATTACAACCCGGTATGCACCTAATTTATGTGGATGAAGTTTGTGGTTTATTTAAGCTTGCAGGTATGCCCGAGAATGTTGTCAAGAAGAAGGTCTTCCCTTTATCTTTGAAGGGAAAGGCATTGGCATGGTATAGGCTATGTGATGATATTGGATCATGGAACTACAACTGATTGAAATTGGAATTTCATCAGAAGTTTTATCCTATGCATCTGGCTCATCGTGATCGGAATTATATATATAATTTTTGGCCTCGTGAAGGAGAAAGTATCGCTCAAGCTTGGGGGAGACTTAAGTCAATGTTATATTCATGCCCCAATCATGAGCTCTCAAGATAAATTATTATTCAAAAAAATTATGCTCGGCTTTCTCATAATGATCGATCCATGCTCGATACTTCTTGTACTAGGTCTTTTATGAAGAAGGATATTGAATTTAAGTGGGATTTATTGGAAAGAATTAAACACAACTCTGAAGATTGGGAACTCGACGAAGGTAAGGAGTCAGGTATAAACCTTAAGTTTGATTGTGTTAAATCTTTTATGGATACCGATGCTTTTCATGATTTTAGCACTAAATATGGACTTGACTCTGAGATAGTAGCTTCTTTCTGTGAATCTTTTGCTACTCATGTTGATCTCCCTAAGGAGATGTGGTTTAAATATCATCCTCCCATTGAAGTTAAAGTAGTATAACCTATTAAAGTTGAAGAAGAAACTATTACTTATAATGTTGATCCTATTGGCCCTACTGCTTATATTGAGAAACCACCTTTCCCTGTTAGGATAAAGGATCACGCTAAAGCTTCAACTGTGGTTCGTAAGAGTTATACTAGAACACCTACACCCCCTGAACAAATTAAAGTAGAACCTACTATTGCTATGGGTAAAGATCTCTTGGTTGATAATATTGAAGGGCGTGTTATTTATTTCTATGATGAAGCTGCTAGGATTGCTAAACCCGATATTAAAGATAAACATAGACCTATTATTGGCATGCCTGTTGTTTCTGTTAAAATAGGAGATCACTGTTATCATGGCTTATGTGATGTGGGTGCTAGTGTGAGTGAAATTCCTTATACCTTGTATGAAGAAATTATGAATGATATTGCACCTGCTGAGATAGAAGATATTGATGTTACTATTAAGCTTGCCAATAGAGATACTATTTCACCAATTGGGATTGTTAGAGATGTTGAAGTCTTGTGTGGAAAAATTAAATACCCTACTAATTTTCTTGTTCTTGGTTCCCCACAAGATAATTTTTGTCCCGTTATATTTGGTAGACCTTTCTTGAACACTGTTAATGCTAAGATAGACTGCGAGAAAGATATTGTTACTGTTGGTTTAGGGGATATGTCTCATGATTTTAATTTCTCTAAATTTCGTAGTCAACCCCATGATAAAGAATTGCCTAGTAAGGATGAAATTATTGGTCTTTCTTCTATTGTCGTGCCTCCTACTAATCCTTTAGAACAATATTTGCTAGACCATGAAAATGATATGTTTTATGAATGAAAGAAGGGAAACAAATGAAGTATTCTTTAATCAAGGGCCTATTTTGAAACACAATTTTCCTGTTGAAATCCTTGGGGATCCTCCTCCACCCAAGGGTGATCCCGTGTTTGAGCTTAAACAATTACCTGATACTCTGAAATATGCTTATCTTGATTAAAAGAAGATATATCTTGTTATTATTAGTGCTAACCTTTCAGAACATGAAGAAAAGAAATTATTGAAAATTCTGAAGAAGCACCTTGCTGCTATTGGATATACTCTTGATGATCTTAAGGGCATTAGTCCCACTCTATGTCAGCACAAAATTAATTTGGAGCATGATGTTAACCAGTTTTTGATCATCAATGATGGTTAAATCCTAAGATGAAAGAAGTGGTACGAAATGACATACTAAAGCTTCTGGAGGCAAGTATAATTTATCCTATTGCTGATAGTCAACGGGCAAGTCCTGTTCATTGTGTCCCTAAGAAAGGAGGTATTATTGTTGTTCTAATGATAAGAATGAATTGATTCCACAAAGAATTGTTACAGGTTATAGAATGGCAATTGATTTTCGCAAATTAAATAAAGCTACTAGAAAAGATCATTACCCTCTACCTTTTATTGATCAAATGCTAGAAAGATTATCCAAGCATACACATTTTTGCTTTCTAGATGGTTATTCTGGTTTCTCTCAAACACCTGTGTCAAAAGATGATCAAGAGAAAACCACTTTTACTTGTGAAAGAACATGCGGTGCCCCCATGTTTGGTTTTGGTAATTGATGACAATCTCTATGGACTAATGGTTGCCTTGAGTTATATTTGAAGGATTTGTCCATAGGCATTTCTTGAAGTTCATGTGTTGGTTTCAAGGAGTTTATGTGGTGACCAAGTTGTTATTAAGGAATTACCCAAAGATTGGTCATGTGAGAGTTGAGCTTATTGCAAGCATGTCTTGGAGAAGAAGATTGTGTGATCATTCATGTATATCTTCAAGACATCATCCAAATGAAGAGAGTTGAACAGATTCAAGGTTGATCAAGACTAAGTCAAGAGTGAATCAACTTGATCGACTCACAAAGCGTAGAAGATGTACCGAGAGGGATCAAGCGATCCCATGGTGTGGTAAGCATTGTCAATTACGCTTTGTGTACTAACCCATGATCTCCGTGAGAGTTCTTTGTGGGGTTAGGTTGCGGTGTGCAAGTTCAAGTGAAGCATCATGAAGAGATCAAATGCTTGAAGCTTGCCGTCCATTGTGGTGACAATGGACTTGTGAAGATGTGCGGAAGAGTGGCTCACCCATAGTGGAGTATGGGGGAGCAATCAACTAGTCTTCATCGAGCCAACGCAACCAAGAAAGGTGGTCCAACTTGAGGAAGTCAAGATCGTCATCATCTAGCTCAAGTGGACCATGTGCAAGGCAAAGGTTTTCTCTTGATAGGTTTTCTATTTTACCGGTCTCATGATGGTAGTTGGGAGACCGGGTTATAGGATCGATTGCCGTACTATCAAGGGGGGCTCTCGATGAGTAGCTTGATCGTATCGTTCATAGAGAGCTCAAACCATTGCATCCTTGCATCATCTTTATTGGTTCTTGTTTGGTTCTTCTCTTTGTGAGTTTTGGAGCTTATGGTCATCTTGATGACAAGCTCGAGTTCATCAACGGAGTTCACTCGCATCTTTTATGATGTTTTCGATGTTGGAGGTTATGCCGGTTCTTCTCGGTTGGAGGTTTCACTCCTCTATTTGTTGGCATACCTCCCCTGCCTCTTCTCACTGTTTTGATGCTACTCGTCTTCCTCTATCCAACAAGCTTGAGTTTGCTCAATTCGGAGCTCATATGCAGAAGTTATGGCAGTTTTGGTTTCCTAGCGGTAGTACCGCGGGCCGGAGCGGTAGTACCGCTTGGGTGCTATAAGCGGTAGTACCGCTCTAGAGCGGTAGTACCGCTCTAGAGCGGTAGTACCACTCCAGAGCGGTAGTACCGCTGGTAGCCCCCAGCCGTAGTACTGCTGCGGTCTCGTGCTAGTACCGCCTCGATTCGAGGGGTCTTTTTTCGTGTCAGGTTTTACGGTACTAGCCGCGGCAGTGGGGGCCGTAGTACCGCTCGTATGCGGTAGTACCGCCCTGACCACCGCGGTAGTACCGCTCTGGGCCCAGCGGCAGTACCGCGAGGGGGAGCGGTAGTACCGCTGGCCAAGCGGTAGTACCGCTCTCTGCGGGGCTGGTGTGGGGGGTAACGGTTGGATTGTTCCCCCCACTATATAAGGAGGTCTTCTTCCCAATGAACCTTATCCTTTGAGCTCGTGTTCTTCCCCCATTGTTGACCTTCTTCGAGCTTGCTAACTCTCAATCCCTCCAAGGATTCTTGCTAGTTTTTGAGGGAAAAGAGAGAGGAGATCTAGATCCACATTTCCACCAATCACTTTCTCCTCTTTGTGAGGGGAACCCCTTGGATCTAGATCTTGGAGTTCTTGGTGTTCTCCTTCTTGTTCTTCCTCTCTTTTTCCTCCCTAGCATTAGTTGCTTCGGTGGGATTTGAGAGAGAAGGACTTGGGCACTCCGTGTGCCCTTGCCATTGCATTTGGTGCATCGGTTTGAGTTCTCCACGGTGATACGTGGAAGTTTCAAGTTGAGAAGCTTATTACTCTTGGGTGCTTGGTGCCCTTGAGCTTGTTCCTCTTGGGTGCTTGGGCGCCCTAGACGGTTGGTGGTGTTCGGAGCTCAATCATTGTGGTGTAAAGCTCCAGGCAAGCGTTGGGGTCTCCAATTAGGTTGTGGAGATCGCCCCGAGCAATTTGACGGGTACCGGTGACCGCCCCCAAGGGTTGCCAAAGTGTACGGGTTCGGTGACCGCCCCCAAGGGTTGCCATTTGTACGGGTTCGGTGACCGCCCTCAAGGGTCCCTTAGTGGAATCACGACATCTTGCATTGTGCGAGGGTGTGAGGAGATTACGGTGGCCCTAGTGGCTTCTTGGGGAGCATTGTGCCTCCACACCGCTCCAAACAGAGATTAGCATCCGCAAGGGTGTGAACTTCGGGATACATCATCGTCTCCGCGTGCCTCGGTTATCTCTTACCCGAGCCCTTTACTTATGCACTTTACTTTGTGATAGCCATATTGTTTCTTGTCATATATCTTGCTATCACCTAGTAGCTTGTCTTGCTTAGCATAAGTTGTTGGTGCACATAGGTGAGCCTAGTTGTTGTAGGTTTTGTGCTTGACAAATTAACCGCTAGGTTTATTCCGCATTTGTTCAAGCCTAAACCGTAATTATTTTAAAGCGCCTATTCACCCCCCCTCTAGGCGACATCCTCGATCTTTCAACTTGCCCTTTCGATACCTTTGCTTGTAGATGTATGCCTTTTGGTTTATGCAATGCACCTGATACCTTTCAAAGATGTATGACAACTATATTCTCTAATTTTTGTGAAAAGATTGTTGAGGTTTTCATGGATGATTTATCCGTTTACGGAACTTCTTTTGATGATTGCTTAAGCAACCTTGATCGAGTTTTGCAGAGATGTGAAGAAACTAATCTTGTTTACGAAAAGTGCCACTTTATGGTTAATGAAGGTATTGTCCTGGGGCATAAAATTTCTATAAGAGGTATTGAAGTTGATAAAGCTAAAGTAGATGCTATTGAAAAGATGTCGTGTCCTAAAGATATCAAAGGTATAAGAAGTTTCCTTGGTCATGCTAGTTTCTATAGGAGGTTTATTGAAGACTTCTCTAAAATTTCTAGGCCTCTCACTAATCTCTTGCAACAAGATGTTCCTTTTATTTTTGATGATGATTGTGTAGAAGCATTTGAAATACTTAAGAAGGCCTTGATTTCTGCACCTATTGTTCAGCTGCCTGATTGGAATTAACCCTTTGTAATTATGTGTGATGCTAGTGATTATGCTATTGGTGCTGTTCTAGGACAAAGAGTTGATAAGAAATTGAATGTTATTCATTATGCTAGTAAACTCTAGACAGTGCCCAGAGAAATTATGCTACTACTGAAAAGGAATTTTTAGCGGTTGTATTTGCATGTGATAAGTTCAGACCTTATATTGTTGATTCCAACGTAACTGTTCATACTGATCATGCTGCTATTAAATATCTTATGGAAAAGAAAGATGCTAAACCTATACTTATTAGATGGGTTCTCTTGCTACAATAATTTGATTTGCATATCATTGATAGAAAGGGAGCTGAGAACCTCGTTGCAGACAACTTGTCTAGGTTAGAAAATATTCTTGATGACCCACTACCTATTGATGATAGCTTTCCTGATGAACAATTAACTATCATAAATGCTTCTCGTAATACTCCATGGTACGCCGATTATGTAAATTACATTGTTGCTAAATTTATACCACCTAGTTTCACATACCAGCAAAAGAAAAAGTTTTCCATGATTTAAGACATTACTTTTGGGATGACCCACACCTTTATACAGGAGTAGATGGTGTTATTAGACGTTGTGTACCTGAGCATGAACAGGAACAGATCCAATGCAAGTGCCACTCCGAGGCTTACGGAGGACACCATGCTGGAGATAGAATTGCACACAAGGTATTACAATCCAGTTTCTATTGGCCCACTCTCTTTAAGGATGCTCGTAAGTTTGTCTTGTATTGTGATGAATGCCAAAGAATTGGTAATATTAGTAGACGTCGGGAAATGCCTATGAATTACTCACTTGTTATTGAACCATTTGATGTCTGGGGCTTTGATTATATAGGACCTTTTTTGCTTCCTCTAATGGGTATACACATATTTTAGTTGTTGTTGATTACATTACTAAGTGGGTAGAAGCTATTCCAACTAGTAGTGCTGACCATAACACTTCTATTAAGATGCTTAAAGAAGTTATTTTTCCGAGGTTTGGAGTCCCTAGATATTTAATGACTGATGGTGGTTCACATTTTATTCATGGTGCTTTCCATAAAATGCTTGCTAAGTATGATGTCAACCATAGAATTGCATCTCCTTATCATCCCGAGTCTAGTGGTCAAGTAGAATTGAGCAATAGAGAGATTAAATTGATTTTGCAAAAGACTGTTAATAGATCTAGGAAGAATTGGTCTAAGAAACTTGATGACGCATTATGGGCTTATAGAACTGCTTACAAGAACCCTATTGGTATGTCTCCGTATAAAATGGTTTATGGAAAAGCATGTCACTTACCTCTTGAAATAGAACATAAGGCATATTGGGCTATTAAAGAGCTCAATTATGATTTCAAACTTGCCGGTGAGAAGAGGTTATTTGACATTAGCTCGCTTGGTGAATGGAGAACCCAAGCCTATGAGAATGCCAAGTTGTTCAAAGAAAAAGTTAAAAGATGGCATGACAAAAGGATACAAAGGCGTGAGTTTAATGTAGGTGATCATGTTTTGCTATACAACTCTCGTTTAAGATTTTTTGCAGGAAAACTTCTCTCTAAATGGGAAGGTCCTTACATTATCGAGGAGGTCTATCGTTCCGGTGCCATAAAAATCAACAACGCTGAAGGCACAAATATGAAGGTGGTAAACGGTAAAAGAATCAAACATTATATCTTAGGTACTCCCATAAATGTTGAGACCAATATTATTGACACCATAACACCGGAGGAGTACATAAGGGACACTTTCCAGAACGTTTCAGACTCCGAAAAGGAATAGGTACGTGGTACGGTAAATAAACCGACTCCAAAACTGTTCTAAGACAAATTTTCTCCGTTTTGGAATATTTAAAAAATTAGGAAAATTAAAAGTAGTCCAAAAGAGACACGAGGCCTCCACAAGGGTGGAGGGCGCGCCCCCGACCTTGTGGCCACCTCACGTGCCCTCCGGACTATGTTTTCTTGCACAATACTTCTTTTGGTCGATAAAAAATCATTATATAATCTCCCGAAGGTTTTGACCACCGTACCATGTCAAATCCCCTGTTTTCGTTTTTGAGCTGTTTTCTGCTAGATTATTCAAGGCCATGCATCATGTTGTCCCCCTCCTCCAACAATGTGGGCGACGATGCTTGGCTAATGAAGATAGAGATGAAGAGAGAAGAACCTGGGGAAATCAACGAGGGTGATGAGATCAAGAAGGCCGCTGAAGATCAAGTTCCGGCAGCAGAAGAAGAAGACATCCTTCAACCATACTACAATCGTCTTACCCCTACTGAAATTGAAGCTTTCAAGATCATTGAAATAGTTCGTGTGCAAAATAAATATCTCACCCGTGAAAATATTCTTTTGCAAGAGCATATCACCGCACTCAAGGGCATTATTCGTAAATTGGAGCATCTCCTATGCTCGATGTGTGGCACTACTTCATCAACAACTCCATCATCATCACCTCCGAAAAATAGACATAAATACATGGGTATGGGCACTCCCCTTGGCAACTGCCAAGCTTGGGGGAGGTGCCCCGGTATCGTATCACCATCACACTTTTATCTTTATCGTTTTTCTTAGTTCGATCCTTTTGGTTATATCTTGATTTAGTAGAATAAATTTTTTAGTATGATCTAGCTTTGAGTTTTGTTTCGATCTCTATCTATGTAATCGAGTCTGTGAGTTATATATGATAAAGAGTAATCTTGAGTTGAGGGCTTTGCTTTCTTGCTATGATCTTGTGGTAATTAAATTAAAGAAATAAAAAGATCATATATTGATCTTATGGAGAGTAATGACTTCACATATAAAGAGTATGATGAATAAAAGTTATTGAGATTTGACAAACATAGTTTTGGTCATTGTTGCAATTAATAGGAAGTAATAAAGAAAGAGAGGCTTCACATGTTGGAAATATGCCCTAGAGGCAATAATAAAATGGTTATTATTATATTTCTTTGTTCATGATAATTGTCTATTGTTCATGCTATAATTGTGTTATCCGGAAATCGTAATACATGTGTGAATACATAGACCACAACATGTCCCTAGTGAGCCTCTAGTTGACTAGCTCGTTGATCAATAGATGGTTACGGTTTCCTAACCATGGACACAGGATGTCATTGATAATGGGATCACATCATTAGGATAATGATGTGATGGACAAGACCCAATCCTAAGCATAGCACAAGATCGCGTAGTTCGTCTGCTAAAGCTTTTCTAATGTCAAGTATTTTTCCTTAGACCATGAGATTGTGCAACTCCCGGATACCGTAAGGGTACTTTGGGTGTGCCAAACGTCACAACGTAACTGGGTGGCTATAAAGGTACACTACGGGTATCCCCGAAAGTATCTGTTGGGTTGGCACGAATCGAGACTAGGATTTGTCACTCCGTATGGCGGAGAGGTATCTCTGGGCCCACTCGGTAAGACATCATCGTAATGAGCTCAATGTGACTAATGGGTTGGTCATGGGATGATGTGTTACGGAACGAGTAAAGAGACTTGCCGTAACGAGATTGAACAAGGTATCGGTATACCGACGATCGAATCTCGGGCAAGTGCTATATCGGTAGACAAAGGGAATCGTATACGGGATTGATTGAATCCTTGACATCGTGGTTCATCCGATGAGATCATTGTGTAACATGTGGGAGCCAACATGGGTATCCAGATCCCGCTGTTGGTTATTGGCCGGAGAGATGTCTCGGTCATGTCTGCATAGTTCCCGAACCCGTAGGGTCTACACACTTAAGGTTCGATGACGCTAGGGTTATAGGGAATAGATGTACGTGGTTACCGAATGTTGTTCGGAGTCCCGGATGAGATCCCGGATGCCACGAGGAGTTCCGAAATGGTCCGGAGGTGAAGATTTATATATGGGAAGTCCAGTTTCAGTCACCGGAAAGGTTTCAGGGTTTATCGGTATTGTACCGGGACCACCGAAGGGGTTCCGGGGGTCCACCGGGAGGGTCCACCTGCCCCGAAGGACCTAATGGGCTGTAGTTGGGTGGGAACCAGCCCCTTAGTGGGCTGGTGCGCCCCCCAAGGGCCCAAGGCGCCTAGGGTTGGAAACCCTAGGGGGCCGCCGCCCCCCTCTAGATGGATCTAGGGGGCCGGCCCCCTCCCCTTCCCCTATATATAGTGGGGTTTTTGGGGCTGCCAGAGACACGAGTCTCCCTCTATCTTGGCGCAGCCCTACCCCTCTCCCTCCTCGTCTCTCGCAGTGCTTGGTGAAGCCCTGCTGGAGTGCCACGCTCCTCCACCACCACCACGCCGTCGTGCTGCTGCTGGACGGAGTCTTCCCCAACCTCTCCCTCTCTCCTCGCTGGATCAAGTCGCGGGAGACATCACCGGGCTGCATGTGTGTTGAACGCGGAGGCACCGTTGTTCGGTGCTTAGATCGGATTCGGCCGCGAACTGAATCGCTTCGTGTACGACTCCACCGACCGCGTTCTTGCAACGCTTCCGCATCGCGATCTTCAAAGGTATGAAGATGCACTCCCCTCTCGTTGCTAGTAAGCTCCATAGATTGATCTTGGTGATGCGCAATTTTTTTTAATTTCTGCAATGATCCCCAATAGTGGTATCAGAGCTAGGTCTATGCGTAGTTTCTATGCACGAGTAGAACACAAGTTGTTGTGGGCGTCGATTTTGTCAATTTACTTGTCGTTACTAGTCTTATCTTGATTCGGCGGCATCATGGGATGAAGTGGCCCGGACCGACCTTACACGTACACTTACGTGAGACAGGTTCCACCGACTGACATGCACTAGTTGCATAAGGTGGCTAGCGGATGTCTGTCTCTCCCACTTTAGTCTGATCGGATTCGATGAAAAGGGTCCTTATGAAGGGTAAATAGAAATTGGCATATCACGTTGTGGTTTTGGCGTAGGTAAGAAACGTTCTTGCTAAGAAACCTATAGCAGCCACGTAAAAATTTGCAACAACAATTAGAGGACGTCCAACTTGTTTTTGCAGCATATGCCGTGTGATGTGATATGGCCAAAAGGATGTGATGAATGATATATGTGATGTATGAGATTGATCATGTTCTTGTAATAGGAATCACGACTTGCATGTCGATGAGTATGACAACCGGCAGGAGCCATAGGAGTTGTCTTAATTTATTTATGACCCGCATGTCAACATAAACGTCATGTAATTACTTTACTTTATTGCTAAACCGTTAGCCATAGTAGTAGAAGTAATAGTTGATGAGACAACTTCATGAAGACACGATGATGGAGATCATGGTGTCATGCCGGTGACGATGATGATCATGGCGCCCCGAAGATGGAGATCAATAGGAGCAAAATGATATTGGCCATATCATGTCACTATTTGATTGCATGTGATGTTTATCATGTTTTTACATCTTATTTGCTTAGAACGACGGTAGCATAAATAAGATGATCCCTCATTAAAATATCAAGAATTGTGTTCCCCCTAACTGTGCACTGTTGCTAAGGTCCGTTGTTCCGAAGCACCACGTGATGATCGGGTGTGATAGGTTCTAACATTCGCATACAATGGGTGTAAGCCAGATTTACACACGCAATACACTTAGGTTGACTTGACGAGCCTAGCATGTACAAACATGGCCTCGGAACACGGAAGACCGAAAGGTCGAACATGAGTCGTATAGAAGATACGATCAACATGAAGATGTTCACCGATGATGACTAGTCCGTCTCACATGATGATCGGACACAGCCTAGTTGACTCCGATCATGTATCACTTAGATGACTAAAGGGATGTCTATCTGAGTGGGAGTTCATTAAATAATTTGATTAGATGAACTTAATTATCATGAACATAGTCTAAAACTTTGCAATATGTCTTGTAGATCAAATGGCCCACGCTAATGTTGCCCTCAACTTCAACGCGTTCCTAGAGAAAACCAAGCTGAAAGACGATGGTAGCAACTACACGGACTGGGTCCGTAACCTGAGGATTATCCTCATAGCTGCCAAGAAAGCATATGTCCTTGATGCACCGCTAGGTGAAGCACCTGTTTTCCCAGCAACTCAAGACGTTATGAATGCCTGGCAGTCGCGTAGTGATGATTACTCCCTGGTTCAGTGCGGCATGCTTTACATCTTAGAACTGGGGCTCCAAAAGCGTTTTGAGCAGCACGGAGCATATGAGATGTTCCAAGAGCTGAAAATGGTTTTCCAAGCTCATGCCCGGGTCGAGAGATATGAAGTCTCCGACAAGTTCTACAGTTGTAAGATGGAGGAGAATAGTTCTGTCAGCGAGCACATACTCAAAATGTCTGGGTTACACAACCGCTTATCTCAGCTGGGAGTTAATCTCCCGGATGATGCGGTCGTTGACAGAATCCTTCAGTCGCTCCCACCTAGCTACAAGAGCTTTGTGATGAACTTCAATATGCAGGGGAGGGAAAAGACCATTCATGAGGTATATTCAATGCTGAAATCAGCGGAGGTGGAGATCAAAAAGGAACATCAAGTGTTGATGGTGAATAAAACCACTAAGTTCAAGAAAGGCAAGGGTAAGAAGAACTTCAAGAAGGACGGCAAGGGAGTTGCCGCGCCCGGTAAGCCAGTTGCCAGGAAGAAGCCAAAGCATGGACCCAAGCTTGAGACTGAGTGCTTTTATTGCAAGGGAAACGGTCACTGGAAGCGGAACTGCCCCAAGTACTTAGCGGATAAGAAGGCCGGCAATACCAAAGGTATATGTGATATACATGTTATTGATGTGTACCTAACCAGCGCTCGTAGTAGCTCCTGGGTATTTGATACCGGTGCGGTTGCTCATATTTGTAACTCAAAACAGGAGCTGCGGAATAAGCGGGGACTGGCGAAGGACGAGGTGACGATGCGCGTCGGGAATGGTTCCAAGGTCGACGTGATCGCCGTCGGCATGCTACCTCTACATTCACCTACGGGATTAGTTTTAAACCTCAATAATTGTTATTTAGTACCAGCTTTGAGCATGAACATTGTATCTGGATCTCGTTTAATGCGAGATGGCTACTCATTTAAATCTGAGAATAATGGTTGTTCTATTTATATGAGAGACATGTTTTATGGTCATGCCCCGCTGGTCAATGGTTTATTCTTATTTAATCTCAAACGTGATGTTACACATATTCATAGTGTGAATGCCAAAAGATGTAAGGTTGATAATGATAGTCCCACATACTTGTGGCACTGCCGCCTTGGTCACATTGGTGTCAAACACATGAAGAAACTCCATGCAGATGGACTTTTGGAGTCTCTTGATTATGAATCATTTGACACGTGCGAACCATGCCTCATGGGCAAAATGACCAAGACTTCGTTCTCCGGAACAATGGAGCGAGCAACCAACTTATTGGAAATCATACATACTGATGTGTGCGGTCCAATGAGCGTTGAGGCTCGCGGTGGTTATCGCTATGTTCTCACCCTCACGGATGACTTAAGTAGATATGGGTATGTCTACTTAATGAAACACAAGTCTGAGACCTTTGAAAAGTTCAAGGAATTTCAGAGTGAGGTTGAGAATCAACGTGACAGGAAAATCAAGTTCTTACAATCAGATCGTGGGGGAGAATATTTGAGTCACGAATTTGGCACGCACTTAAGGAAATGTGGAATTGTTTCACAACTCACGCCGCCTGGAACACCTCAGCGTAATGGTGTGTCCGAACGTCGAAATCACACTCTATTGGATATGGTGCGATCCATGATGTCTCTTACCGACCTACCGCTATCATTTTGGGGTTATGCTATAGAGACTGCCGCATTCATTTTAAATAGGGCTCCGTCGAAATCCGTTGAGACGACACCGTATGAATTATCACTTGTAAAAAAAGACACATCCGTGACATTTTGGGCCGAACGATTTTTTTTTCTGTCATACATATGACACTTCTATGACGATAATTGTGACAAAACCCGGTATCATCATAGATGTGGTGGGCTCCTACTTCTATGACAAAAAATCATGACAGAAAATGGGCTTTTCGTCCTGGGCGGGCCGGAGACGCAGCTGCATGACATTCTTTGGGCCGTCCATGACGGAAAAACCGTGGTAGAAGCGAGGGGGAGGAAAATTTCAGGGAGTTCCCGGTTACAGTGGGAGGTCGGGGGCCGAGCGATGCGCGTTTCTCTCGTACACGTACGCGCATGTGTGCGAGGCGTTGGCTCTAACTGAACCCGAGCGAGGCGTTGGGCTCTAACTGAACCCGAGCGATTGCACTGTAGGCTACGCGTTACTGAACCCGAGCGATCGATCGATGGCTGTTAACTGAACCCGATCGAGCGATTCCTTCGCTACTGCTGCTAACTGAAGCCGA